>NW_027660988.1:0-105000 GCF_963280865.1 Gymnoscopelus braueri | reverse complement strand
ACACACACACACACACACACACACGCACACGCACACGAGCACGAGCACGCACCCAGGGTTCACGAAAATGACCTGTCAGTTTAAAAAGCTACGTCTCATCACAGCTCAGTCTGACGGTGGCTTCTAGTTAAGGAGCCAGTCTTTACGGGAGAGAAAACATTATCTGCGGATGCCTCTTTGATGTCTGTGCCCTCAGAACGTCAAGCGGGGGGGTTGAACCTCTCCCCCTCCCCCCCAAAGAGCACTTCCAGATGTCAACACATCCTCCTTTTACTGTGAGAAAGACATGGATGAAGGGGAGGGGAGGGAGGGGGGAGGCATGTCAGCATGCATGCACAACAATGCCCGCAAACATCTTGCGACCACATTGTCTCTGCACTCTCGCAGTGCTCCGCCGCACAGCCCGAAAATAGCCGATTCGCAAGCTCACAACGTACCAGTGGTGGACGAAGTGCTAAGATTCTTTTACTCAAGTAAAAGTACCAATACCACGTATACCACGTACCAGTACGATAGTTGCCTCTGAGATGTAGTGGAGTAGAAGTGTAAAATATTGAAAAGTGGAAATACTCAGAGGTACCTCATAATTATACTCAAGTACCTGAGTGAATGTACTTTGTTACTTTCCCAACAGTGACAACACTGCGACGTGCTGTGAGCTTGCAGATTGGTCATTTTTGGTGTGAGACACCACTGTATGAAAAAGTATACCTCATGCTTTAATAGAGAGATTAGAAAAAAATGAGAAAGAGGGGATATTACATTGTTTTCAAAACATCCAGTAGTTTGGGAACGCTACAATGTTAGGTGTAGCTACAGTATTCTGGTGGGGAGGGGTGGGGATTACCGAACGGGCCTGCTGGGCCTCAGCCCCCGGGGGCCGGAAAGAGCTCAGGGGGGGGGGGGGGGGGGGGCCCCTATAAGCCAGAGCCTTTGCGGGAATTGTCGTGGTTATTACATTTACATTTCTTGTCAAATGCCTGAGTCATTTATGTCAATAACACAGCCCCAAAAGTCCTACTGGAACGTTGTCACAGGAAACAAACCATCATGACACCATTTAAGTGAGTGTTTAAGTGTGTCTCAAGCCTGAGTTATGCTTCGTCATGCGACTGTGCCACAAGCACACAACACGTCGCATGCGTGACGTGTTGTGTGCTTGTAGATCTGATCTTTCCGGCGCGTGACACCTTCGTGTGACGGAGCATAAATTGACACATTGGTTCAAATGCTTTTGCAGGTAATTGTGTTTATACATGCGCTACCGATCCTGTTGATGTACAGTAAAGGTACATTTAGTTATTATGTTGTGTAGGCTGTAAGTCAGTGTGTGTGTGTGTTGGGGGGGGGGGGGGCACGTCTTACAAGCCCATGCCCAGGGGCCCATTGTTTCCCAAACACTGGGTCGGGATCCATGTTTGGGTCGCGGACCAATTTGTATTGGTCGCAGATGAATACCCCCTTTTTTTGTGGTTTTTTTTAATTATTATTCCAAACGATTTTCAAAACATTTCCCCTAAATTAATTTTTTTTCAAGGTAATTCCATAAAAAAAAGGTCGGCTATTTTCACTCGTTTGGGTCCCAAGGGTCTGGAGCTATATAGTTTGGGAACCACTGGTCTAGGGGTGTCTGCTATCTTTGCTACTTTTGACAATTTCTTTGACATTGTTTTGAAAATGTATGCTATTTTACTCATCTGGTGTTTTCATCAGGATGGGGGACAATTGTTTTACCGCTTAGCACACATAGTGACTGCACCTTTCAGACGGAACATGATAAACATATATGTACTGTAAGCACTCAAAACAAGTATTATTATTTTAAACTCTGGCCAAAACCGACAATTTGGCAGTGAATGTTGATTCAATTGTCATTGTCTCATAATCTGCCTATGAGCGTGTGGTGTGTGAGCTGTTGGTGACATGCATCGTTCCCTATCTCGGCAGGATGTGGCATAAATGACTCATTTTGTTTTAAAGAGTTACAACATTCTGGTTTAACCACTTAATTTTTTTTTTTCAATTACGTTTTTAAATTATATTCTAAAGAATTTCTCCTATAATGAGATGCCCAAGATAGGGATGCCAAGTTGAAAGCAGTTAAAGCTACCTTCTGTTCCATTGATGCTAGTGACTGACCTATATGACGACCATGCAGACAGACCTTGGTCATTTGCTCTCATGTTTTTTGTTACTTCGGCTTGTTTTTCTTGACCACAATGTTAAAATGTAATTTAGATAACATGTTATTTAAACGGATGCTCCATTGTTTACCTGGTATCCTATAGGTTCAACGTATAGATTATTATTTTGATAGTATATTGTTTAGACTGATATAGGTTCATGGCTTACCTGTGATCCTAGTTTATTGAGGCACTACACCGTCTCTTTTGATATTATGCGTTTACCTTGCTTATTGTAAGTCGCTCTGGATAAGTCTGATAAACGACACAATTGTAAATTGTAAGATTGAAGAGACTGTTTATAGGGTTCAGTACGTCGGCTTATATTACAATTTAGGATTTATTTTACTATCGCAGTAAATGGCATGAATTTTTGTCAACAAATGGCAGGGCAAAGGATCAAGTGACAAGAGTGCAAATAAACCTTACATCTGTCTAAACAACCTGCTACCTAAATCAGTGCTTTCCAAAGTGGGGTCCCGGGACCCCCAGGGGTCCATGAGGTTCCAGAGGCTCTCCAGCTAAATGATTGCTAGTTAATAACAAAATGGATCCTTACGGTATATTATAATAGTAATAGTATGATATTATAGTCAAAGAAAATTAAGATATTTAAAAATTAGTAAATTAAAATTTGTCTCTTGAAAATAGCAGATCTACAATGTGTCATGCGGTGTGTTGTGTATAAATATACATTATTTCTGTGGACTTAAAATAGTTGTTTTATTTGATGGCCTTCCTGCCCTGGCATTTGTCTTTCGTGCCCTCAAAAATATGACATCACCAAAGGTCAAGTGGCCTTTCCCCTAAATTGATGAAATGTCAGGCCTGAGTACTCATCTACTGTCAGACCTGCTCTGTACAGAGTCGGTCAGTATAACATGTTGCCCTGTCCTGCCCCCTAGTGGATGAAATGGTTGAACCCCCATGTAGACATTCTCTGACTGCACATACTGTAACTTCTATAATACTGGCAATAGATTGTACATAATGTTGACATACTGTTTATTCTCTGCACATATATATATTTTTATATATATACAATATAAGTCAACTAAAACTAGACTAAAACTAAAAACATTTCAGATGACTAAAATATGACTAAAACTAAAAGTAATTTTATTCAAAAGACAATGACTTAAACTGTATAAACATGTGCTGTCAAAATTTTCACTGATGTTAACTATTACGTGTAGTAATTAGTTGATAATAACTTTGACGTTAGTACATTATAAATTAATTACATAACAATAAAAAAAATATGTGATCAGGAACAAATTGGAAAGCCAATAGAATTCACAAGAACAATAAAACAAAGTAAAAGTGAAAATAAATTGAGTCAGTTCTCCACCGTGAGCTTCAATCTTCTCTTTATTAAAACAGATTATTTGAGCACTTTTCTCCAAACAGAAGTGTTTACAGTTCACACTGCTGTCCCTAAACTGAATCATGTTTGACAGAATGACTTTAATTTACAAACAGACACACTATATATATAAAAGTATACATTACATTTACAACATGACACTGGTTTACAATAGTGAAACTAGTGATCAGCATCTATTTTTGCTTTTAATTTGTTTATTTTCTTGTTTTTTTTTCTTGTGTTTTCTATTGCTATTCCTTCAAATGGAAAGGTTTGTGATCCCCTAACATAAGACCCCAAAACATCAAATACATGACAGAGTAATTTGTATTTATCATTTTATATACACTGTATGACCCAATAAATGCTGAGGAGCCACACCACCAATGTGTGCATGAGTGCGTGCGTGCTTGTGCATGCGCGCGTGTGTGGTGTGGTGTGTGCGAGCGTGCGTGTGTGCACGGATGCATGTATGTGTATTACTACTGTTGTGAAGGAAACATGTCTAGTAGGCCTATAATGAGATTTGAGAGATAGACATTGTGAGGAAAAAATAGGTTGTTTTATGGTTAGAAATAAAGATTTTGAAATGTCTTACAATTAGGAAAACATTCAGGTTGGGGTTAGTATTAGGATTAGACATTTAGAGGTTAGGTTTAGGAGTTGGGGTTGGCAATGTAGACTTAACTGTACACCAATGTCACACACCGAAAATAGCCGATCTACAAGCTCACAACGCGTCACACTGATCTGCATTGGTGGACAGCATATACTCAAGTCAATACTCAAGTATTAAAAAGTACAAATTACTAAGTACATTTTCTTTTGAAAATCAATGCATTAATGTGTTGAAGTTTTGAGGAAAAAAAAATCTGAATTTTTCAAACATAGTGAATAAAGCTGATCTACAAGCTCACAACGCCTCACACGAAATAGGACTCAAGTGGTCCATTCATAATGTATTTTGTACGTTTGGGTCCCAGGAGTCCATTCCTAGAAATGTACTGGAGTCAAAAGTACAATATTTATATTTAAACTGTAGCTAAAGTCATCAGTTTGCAAAAAGAAATAATACTTAATACTCAAGTAAATGTACTTAGTTACTGTGCACCACTGTAGATCGGATATGTTCAGCTTTAGAGTTTGAGTTAAAAACGGAACAAAATCTAAAAATATAAATAGCATTAACCCATTTAGACCGGGAACTCATCAGTGTCATTTTTAGATTTCCTTGGCTAATCAAAAATAGCAGATATACAAGTTCATAGCGCGGCACTCGGTGCCGCGCTATGAGCTTGTATATCTGCTATTTTTTTAAAGATCGTGAAAATGTGTGCAAATCTTTGAATATATATTTTTCAAAGCGAACATTTGTAACTCAAATCTTTGCTTCTGGGGATTCTACAAATGTCTTCTAAATTCTAACAGTTTTTTGAAAAAAAAGAAGTATGTTGCTATAATCAGTGGTTCTCAAACCGTTTCTTGTCAAGGACCTCCAGAATTATATGTACAGTATTTGGCTGCGGACCCCCATCTCAAAATATTTTGCTCCAGGGACCCCCCCCCCACAGAAGCAAAGATGTGAGTTAAAAATATTCTCTTTAAAAAATATATACAGTATATTCAAAGATTTGCACAATTTTTCACGAATTTCTTAAAAATAGCAGATATACAAACTCATAGCGCGGCACCCGGTGCCGCGCTATGTGCTTGTATATCTGCTATTTTTGAATAGCCAAAAGTTTAAAATAATGTTTAAAGTGGTTACACAGATGCGTTCCCTTCCCGGTCTTAATGGGTTAATAAAATCACCATCTTAAAATGTTGATGTCCTCACAAGTATAGTAATACAATTTAGACATGTATCTGAAATGATGCAGTGACACTGTACAGAAACACACACACACACACACACACACACACACACACACACACACACACACACACACACACACACACACACACACACACACACACACACACACACACACACACACACACAAACCTGAAATAATACAGCTTGAATACATTGTACAGGAGCAGAGACGCACACACACACACACACACTTTCTGTGTGTGTGTGCACATGCATAAGTGCATAAGTGCGTTTTTGTGGTCCTGTTTAGCGAATTCACTCTGTATCATTTCAGCAGGTGTGTGCGTGCGTGCGTGCGTGTGTGCGTGCGTGCGTGCGTGCGTGCGTGCGTGCGTGCGTGCGTGCGTGCGTGCGTGCGTGCGTGCGTGCGTGCGTGCGTGCGTGCGTGCGTGCGTGCGTGCGTGCGTGCGTGCGTGCGTGCGTGCGTGCGTCTGTACAGTGTTCATTGTGTATCATGTACCTATACTGTACCTCCTACACCTGACACACACACTGAGGAGTCACGCCTAACCCTCCTCCTCTCTCTGACACAGAGACACTGAGGAGCCAGACCCCCTAAACCCAAACCCAGCATAGAGGGGTTCAGTGAATGTGGACTGGACGGTGTGCAGGTGTGTCAGTGACAGTGTGTCAGAGGACATTCTGTAGAAGGACAGAGTGCCAGCAGGCCAGTCCACATACACTCCTACTCTGTTGGAGCCAGAGGGACTGACAGGGAGGACAGTGGACTTCTTATTGTGCCACACAGTGTACCTGTGATCATCTTTACATATCAGCCTCCAGGACTTGACATTCTGTCCAAACCCACTGTCATCACCCTGTCTGTTGATTCCTCTGTATGTCACTGCTATAGAAACCCATCTACTCCACTCTACCTCCCAGTAACAACGTCCAATCAGACTCTCTCTACACATCACCTGCATATAAGATATAAATCTGTCTGGGTGATCAGGATACCTCTGATCTTCTCCCACACGTGTCGCCTTCCTGTTGTTCTCAGACAGAGAGAGGCTTTTGTATGGTGTGTTTGGATCCAGTGTGAGTTCACACACATCTGATGAGAGAACAAGATACAATACAACACCAGTTTACAAACAAATACAACTTAATAATAAATATAATTTGCTGAGAGGAGTTCTTCTGTTCCCAGGCTAGAATTTCAAGAAAACACACACACACACACACACACACACACACACACACACACACACACACACACACACACACACACACACACACACACACACACACACACACACACACACACACACACACACACACACACACACACACACACACACACAGATGCATTACACAGATGCGTTCCCCTCCCGGTCTTAATAGGTTAATAAAATCACCATCTTAAAACGTTGATGTCCTCACAAGTATAGTAATACAAGTTAGACATGTATCTGAAATGATGCAGTGACACTGTACAGAAACACACACACACACACACACACACACACCACACGCACACGCACACGCACACGCACACGCACACGCACACGCACAAACACCTGCTGAAATGATACAGAGTGAACACACTGTGAGCACACACGCACTCACACACTTACACAATACACACACACCTGCTGAAATCATAAAGGATCACACACAAACTCACAAACACGTATGTACACACATGCACACACTGTGTTGATTCCTGTGTGTGTGTGTGTGTGTGTGTGTGTGTGTGTGTGTGTGTGTGTGTGTGTGTGTGTGTGTGTGTGTGTGTGTGTGTGTGTGTGTGTGTGTGTGTGTGTGTGTGTGTGTGTGTGTGTTATTTATTCATTTATATATGTATTTATATGTTTTTATTGTATAGTACAGTAGAGAGACAGGAAACAGCCAGAGAGTAGAGGAGTGACATGCAGCAAAGCAGCCACCAGGCTCGGGAATCAAACCGGAGATTCGCTGTCAGACATCAGAGCCAGTGGTGGACACAAGTATTTACTCAAGTAAATACTCCAGTACGTTCACACGTTGTGAGCTTGTAGATCTGCTATTTTCAATCTATTTGTGAAATAGGGTTTACAGTAAGTGGTTAAAGTCAAAAGTTCAATATTTATATCTGAAATGTAACGGAGTGAAAGTCATCAACTTGCAAAAAACAAGTTGAGTCCTCACATGTTTTACTTAAGTAAAAGTATAAATACCGCAATGCAGAAATACCAAAAGTAAAAGTACAAGGGTCCAAATGTATAAAGTGCGTACAAAAATCCTTCATGCGACACAGTGTGAGCTTGTAGATCGGCTATTTTCAAATAGCCAAAGTGGTTAATGTATGTTTTGTAATAACAATCAAAATCTACAAAGTAACTAAACATTTCAGGTAATTGTAGTGGAGTAAAAATACAATATTTGCCTCTGAGATGTAGTGGAGTAGAACAGTGGTTCTCAACCTGTGGGTTGGGACCCCCAGGGGGGGATTGTGGGGATAATTTCCCCAGATGATTTGCTTAATGTGCAACATTGTTTTCTCACTCAACAGTAAACAAACAAACAAACATGCAGTATAACTGTATACAGGGTATCTGCACATTTATAAAGTGACAGTTTAACCCATTCAAACCGGGAACGCATCCGTGTAACCACTTTATCCATATTTTATACTTTGGCTATTCAAAAATAAAGGATATACAAGCTCATAGCGCCGCACCGAGTGCCGCGCTATGAACATGTAGATCCACTATTTTAGAAAAATATTTTTTAAAGGGATTTTTTGCTTCTGGGGGGTCCCTGGAACAAAATATTTTGAGATGGGGGTCCGCGGCCAAATACATCATTTTGGGGGTCCTTGACATGAAAAAGGTTTTAAACACCACTGAATAACAGTAGCAACATACGTTTTTTTCAGAAAACTGTTCAGATGACATTTGTAGAATCCCCAGATCAAAGATTGGAGTTACAAATGTTTGCTTTAAAAAAAATATATATATATTCAAAGATTTGCAAAATAAATCACAAATAGCAGCTTTTACATAAATAGCAGATACTGTATACAAGCTCGTAGCCGGCACTCGGTGCCGCGCTACGAGCTTCTAGATCTGCTATTTTTGAATAGCCAAAGAAAATTAAATATGACACAGATTCTTTCCCCGGTCTAAAAGGACTTTTAATACCTCTAAAATGAAAGAGGGAAAAAAAAAAAAGACCATTAGGCTACTGCGTGAAGAGTAACCAACAAACTATACTATAAAAAACTCCACATTGCCAATTTACCGAAGAAAGATGCAAATATTGTGAAAATAGCAGATTTACAAGCTCACAACGCCTCGCGTCGCGAAGCGTTGTGAGCCTTTCGATCTGCTATTTTCACAATGTGTATCTGTTAGGGGTGTGCCGATACACTAATTTCACGAAACGATACGATACGATATTGGGCTCACAACTTCGATACGATTTTGATACGCACTTTTTTATTATGAAAATATATGGGGGAGAAAAAAAAGCAAAAATGAAAAAAAATCTAAACGATATTTTTTCCCCCCAAAACGATACATATCGTCACGAAAACGTATCGCGATATATCGCGGGACGATATATCGGCACACCCCTAGTATCTGTGGAACAGAGATAAACAAAATGTAATGCCTCAACTCCTACAACTCCAAGACAAGTGCTTGTCAGGGTGGGGGGTCCCCAGTATGATTATTTTGGGGGGTCGAGGCCTTAAATTGTTGAGAACCACTGGAGTAGAAGTAAAAGTAAAAATACCTCAGATATGAGGAGGACTCTGTTACGACTTCAATGTGGTATTAAGGACTGTATCTTTAGGCACTATTGGGTCCTGGGACTGTCGCAGTATGGCTGGCTGGGACTGAGACGAGCGGCTCAGCCGACTATGAGATTCTAGGTATAGCTCCTCTGGGAATAACTCTTCCAGGTACAACTCTATCTGAGTATAGCTCTCCTGGGTATGGCTCTATCTCAAGTCTCCAGATACTCTTCAGGTTATTATCCTACAGCTGGTCTGCGTCCGCTCCCGCGTTCCGCTGTACTTATGGGTGGGACATGGTGTCGTATGATCTTAGGGCGACGTCATACTGGTGTTACGTCCTTAATTGGGACGATTATCCTATCATCATCGTCGTCTTGGCAACAAGTACAGTACTCATGTAAATATTCTTTGTTACTCTTTACCACTACCTATGTGGTACACGCCCTTATCACTTGGATATCGGCACCCCCAAAAAAATAAAAATAAAATAACTATAATGTGGGTGTTTAGGACGTGTACCACATGGGATCTAATGCCTGACAGCAAAACTCTGGTTTGATTCCCAAGCCGGCCGGACCATTTACCAGTTTTACTTAAAGGACGACTTCACCCATTTTCAACCTATCTTCATATAATAGATCCTCACTAATGGTGCTGATACAATTGTGTAATTTTTATCTACTCAGTCTGTGTCCCATAGGAGGGCTGTGGACACTTCAGAAACCTGTGTACCAGTGACATCATCGTTAGGAAGGTTTATTTTTTTCTTCAATATTTCAAAAGTTTTATTTTGATTTGTATTAACCTGAGAACAATGGCTTCCATTATAACATGCTAACTTTCCAGGAATAGAAAGCCTGTAGTTTCTATTAGCTTGGATTCCCCATTGATGATGTCACTGGTAGACAGGTGTCTGAACTGTCCACAGCCCTCCTCTGAGACACAGAGTGAGTAGACTGGTGCCATCTTATAATGAGCATTAGTGAGGACCAGTTATATGAAGATATGTTGAAAATGGGTGAAGTCGTCCTTTAAGTAAAAGTATTAATAAGCTACTGCCAGATAAAACATACTCTGTTCCAAGCAAAAGGTCTACATTAAAGGTTTTACTTGAGTACAAGTACAAAAGTATTGGCATCAAAATATACTTACAGTACCAAGTCAAATTTTGTGTTTTTCTATTGACAAACTTTTTCAAAAATAGCCGATCTACCGAACTATTAGATTTTTTTTTGATGAAAAGTAGGTTGTAGCTCGTTGTCTATATTAGTTCTACTATGGTAGGAAATATGTTTTGTTTGTGTTTTGTATGGGTGCATCAATGGGAGACTGCATGTCAAGCAATTCAATGTGTCATGTTCTGTGGAAGAAAGTAAAATCCTCGCATCTCCCTCGTTATATTTAAGTGGGAGTAGCTAATGTGTGCGTCTACAACCCAGACCCCGCCCATCACCTTATCAAATCAGACTATTACCTTCATGTGTGAACGCATCTGAAAAAGATATTGGCCCTCATTTATCAACGCGGCGCAGACCAAATAATGGGCGTACGGCGAGATCACCGCAACTTTCGGCATTTATCAATATATCCTGACGTTGGCTTCATCCTACCGTATGCTGAGATCTCACGTCTGGTCGATAGCAGTTGTTGACTTTGGCTGCGCCCGTTCTAGACCTGCGGAGCAGCATTGTCTGACTGTCTGACAGGCATCTGGACACATAATCCACTCCAAAATGTATATCTACACTAATATATAATCCCTGTGAAAATATAACATTTTATAAAGTAATTGAAACAAACTGCTTTAACAGTCATTCGGTTAAGCTTGCAGATCTGGCTGCATTGGCTATTTGAAAATAGCAGATCTACAAGCTCACAACAGGTACCATCCCGACGCGTTGTGAGCTTGTAGAGCTGCTATTTTCAAAATATACGAGCGCTTCCGCGAGAGCATTTTCGGGAGCCCCGACCATCTTTTCATGGACAGTGAGGTCTACAAACTTACAGTAGCTTGTCCTATGTTATGGAGTTATGTCATAGAGAGTTATGTAGGCTACACAACCTGTCTGGGTTAAGGATATAAACCCGACGATCGAATCTCTTATTAACGTGGCAGCACGGGATCACTGCCGCCCGTCCGAGTCTCACGGGGAATATCCTACATGACTGCTTGTGCACTGCTCGGTATGGGTTAAATAAATTAATATACAAACCCCATTCATGGCGATGTGATTGGTATCATAATATGTCATTCATGTAGGCTACAAGCCGTGACAAAGATTGTACCGCTACGGATTACATGAAAGACACAGTTGGGCGTGTGTGTGTATGTGTGTGTGAGAGAGAGAGAGGCGTGTGCGTGTGTGTGTGTGTGTGACTTGACAGGCAGCGAGGCGAGGCGAGCCGGCAAAACTCCAATGCTTTATTTGGTCGTATTCTGGCGTTTCGAGAATATTTAAGGGCGTGTTATTTAAATGACGCTCGGTTTCAGCCGTGACATTTATCAAGGCTCCGACCCAATGTACGCTAGGATTGGCTGTGTAGGATTCGTTGATAAATGTGACTTCGACGTTGGTGTACGGCCGAATATATGGAAAAATATAAGCCGGTTTATACGCTCCGTTGATAAATGAGGGCCATTCTCTTGTTGCATGCTACATGTATGAAAGGCCAACATCGGACAATGTCCCGACGTGATTCCCGGGACATTTTCCAGTGTTCAAATGATAAAGCAGTCAGGACATGTATAAACATGAGCTAAGTGTGTAAAACGGGAACGTGCACCGCACAGTGCATGAATAGACAAGCACGGGCATGGAGCTCGCCGAAGCGTCATTCACTGCTAGTTTCTGCAAAGCCACGTCCATTCAGACAAAAGGCTCAAACAAAGATCTCACGTCACCAGTGGCGTTTGGTGGATTCTAACGGTGACACACTGCCCCATTTTTTTTCGCGGACCGAGGCCGCCGGTTTAGACCTGGGGCGATGGTGTTTTAGGACGACGGTTCTTCTTCTATTCCATTTCTGAATGGAGAGAGGTGGCCTCTCTGCGCAATGGAGAGAAGGACGGCCGAGGTTTCCTTTTTGCTACTCACAACAATAATGAAATGTGAAGCTATTTCGGTACCTGGCAGGAAACCGGTTTGACGGCTAAACTGTTTTTTTAATGGCCACTCATTAACAATTCGGCCGAATGCAAATGAGCCCCATTTGAAAACAAAGGCGACTTTCTGTGGTCGGCTACAACAGAATAGGGTGAGGGGCTGCTAATGTTGATTTTTAGTTTTTTTCCCCTGGCGGATCTTGCCCCTACACAGGGACAAGCTGGGTTTACAGACCGGGCCATGGCCTCGTTGGCCCCAATGACGATACGCGCCTGCACGTCACTAGTGTGACTGAGCAGGGATGCAGAGCATCTTGGGTAATGAATTCAAAGACGTTGTTTGCCATGTTATGTGTGTCCAAAGTGGCAGCTGATACCCAAAAGTGCATAGTGCGACTTTAAAAGCAGCAAAACAATAATAATGTATCCACAAGTTTCCTAGGGCATGGTGGGCATCACTTCCTGTCGATTTATATCAGGTTTCAGTGATCAAATTGACAGGAAGTGATGCTCACCATGCCCTAGGAAACTTGTAGATAAACTCCAAAACAACTCTCACAGTGTAATCCAAGTGTTGGAGATTATGAACGTATTTGTTGTTATATAGTTTTAATAATGAACTTATCTGTTTATCATTATAACTAGAACCAGTGGTGGAAAGTAACTAAGTACATTGACTCTAGTACTGTACTTAAGTGGAATGTTTTGGTACTTTTTACTTTACTTGAGTATTTCCATGTTTCAATGCTTCATCCTTCTACTCCACTATATCAATGATTGTACGTTTTACTCCAACAATTATTTGGAAACTTTATTTGCAATTGACTTTGTAGATTTATATTATTTATACAAAACATAGATTAACTATTTAAGCCCTACTTTATACTTTGTATAATCAAACATAGCTGATCTACAAGGTCACAATGTATCATGACAGAATGTGTTGTGAGCTTGTAGATCTGCCAGAGAGATTTGCCAGTTTTGCTAAAAAACACCCTTAACTCTTTGACTGCCAGAGTATTTTCATAAAGTACTCCCCCAGTGCCAGCAATTTTCGTGTTTTTTTATTTTTTTATTTTGAATTTTTCTCATGAAAATAATTTAAGGACACATAATATAAAGACCCAGCACAAATCCGCCACCAGAGAGCAGCACATGACAGCGTGATCATGTCGTTGGGTCTCTCTCACCCTTCTTCATAGATTAGACAAGGAAAAACATGAAAACGGATGTGACGTCACCCAGATTGTTTTGATCAGCGAAAATTACGTTGTGATGCACGACGGCGATGACTGATCGTCACCCAGACCATAGATTATAGAAGAGAAGCTGTCCGTTTGTCCGTTATACCGTGTGAAAACCCGTTTATTTACCTATTTTGGACGAAAATGACTGGGGAAAAAAATCAAAAACCGGAAACGGAATCCAGGCCATGAAACCGGATGCAGATGTCCGTGAAGTAAGTGGAACTCGAGAGTAACATTGAATATTAAGCAGCATAGCGCAATCAGAGATTAAACAATGAACGCGCGTCCAGCGCGTCGAGCGCGTCGACGGCCAACTGGACAAAGTAGCACTTGACGCGTTATCGCGTCGTCCGCAGTCAAAGAGTTAATAATTATAACCCTAAGCACTAATGTTAGGGTCAAGGTTATGTATAGGGTGAAACGTGACCATCAACCTCTTGGTGAAACTGCTTCATTAGTCTTAATTAGTCTTAATTAGTCTTAATTAGTCTTAAAGGGATACTTCACTTTCGGCGGGGGGAAACATTTAAAAAATATATTAAAAATAAATGAAAAAAGTAATGGAAAATTCATGGCCCCCTCACGCATTAGAGTGTCCTACTAATGTGTGAGGGGGCCTTTATTTTGCCATAACTTCTTTCATTTTTTTTAAATATATTTTTTAATGTTTATTTTATGTGAAAGTGAAATATCCCTTTAATTAATTAATTAGTCTTATCTCATTTTCACATCTGACAGACCATGCAGGGATATTTGTTGATTTATATCTTAACTATTGTAGAATGTATTTGTTGATTTATATCTTAACTATTGTAGACTATATATGATCTATTCATGCATAATGTGAACCAGTGAGCCAGAGTCGGCTATTAGACCTCC
Organism: Gymnoscopelus braueri; assembly: GCF_963280865.1. NCBI lineage: Eukaryota > Metazoa > Chordata > Actinopteri > Myctophiformes > Myctophidae > Gymnoscopelus > Gymnoscopelus braueri. Next base: position 90,622 of record NW_027660988.1, on the reverse strand, counting down.
GTCTAAAACCGGGTTATAACTGGTCTAAAAGTGAACGTTTTTTCAACGTCTAGGCTTAGCCAGTTGTTTTTTATGTGTCTATATATAGACGTCTGTGTTATAGACGTTATAGACGACTATAATATAGACTGTCTATATATAGACGTCTATGTTATAGACGTTATAGACGGCTATAATATAGACTGTCTATATATAGACGCGCGCACACAGGCTGCCTCAGCACACGTGCGTGTGAAGCACGCATGTGTGCGCGCACACATATACAGACACACACACACACACACACACACACACACACACACACACACACACACACACACACACACACACACACTACTAAAAGATCTACAATTTGAGTAAAAGTACTTTAAGTACTTAAAAGTAACAAAAGTGACTAAAAAGTAACAAAAGTGACTAAAAAGGTAACTACAGTGGGTAAAAAGTAATCAAAGTCGGTAAACATACTCAAGTAAATACATTGAGTAAAAAATACTAATCACAAAGATGCAACCAGTTACGCTAATTAATTAAACACTAAGAGGAGACAACACATGCGCAACTTAAAGACATGCACCCACACACACAGGCTGTCTCAGCACACGTGTGCGCGGCGTGCACACACACACACACACACACACACACACACACACACACACACACACACACACACACACACACACACACACACACACACACACACACACACACACACACAAATATTTTTCCAAAAAAGCAGATATACAAGCTCATAGCGCGGCACCGAGTGCCGCACTATGAACTTGTAGATCTGCTATTTTAGAAAAATATTTTTTAAAGGGAATTACTTTTACTCAAATCTTTGCTTCTGGGGGGTCCCTGGAACAAAATATTTTGAGATGGGGGTCCACGGCCAGATACATATCATCTTGGGGGTCCTTGACATGAAAAAGGTTTTAAGCACCACTGAGTAACCGTAACAACGTATGATCATTCCAGAAAACTGATTTAGAAGACATTTGTAGAATCCCCAGATCAAAGCTTGGAGTTACAAATGTTTGCTTAAAAATATATATAAAATCGCACAAGAAGATTTGTACAAATTGTCTTCATTTTTCTTCTTCTTTCACGTGACTTCCGGTGGCATGTTGTGAGCACGCCAAACGCCAAACCACGCCGCTTCTATATGTAATTAAATTTACAATCTGTGTGTTCCAAACACCCAATTCAAGTCATACATAAGATTACTATCTATGCCGTGCAAACTCCGTAGTGGAATGGAGTCAATGGACTCTGAAGCGCTTGGGAAAATGATCAGAGACATTGTACGGGAGGAAATCTCAAGTGCTTTCGATATGAAGCTGAAGCCGATGCAAGAAGAGCTATCTAAACTAAGCCTTTCACAGAAAGAGTGCAACTCAACAGTGAAAGAGCTGGAGACCGCAGCAAATTTCACGGACGAGCGCTTAACTTCTCTGGAAAATGACTACAAGACCTTGTCGGCGGAGAACGAAGGGTTAAAAGAGAAAACACTAGCGCTCGAATTTAACAGCAGAAAATACAACCTGCGCATCCTTGGCCTACAACGAGCAACAGAGGCAGGTAAACCAACCGCCTTTGTCACCAAACTTTTGTATGAGCTGTTCGGAGAAGAGGAGCTGGGACCGCACCCGCTGGTGAGTATAGCCCACCGCACAGGACCGGCCGCTCCAGACGGGAGCCGCTGCATGATCGCCCGGCAATACAGCTTCGAGGCGAAACGTACCATTCAGCGCCTGGTGGGAGCCATGAAGGGCAAACTACAATACCATGGACAAGACATACGAATCTACCCAGACGTCCCAGCAGAACAGAGGAAACTACAGGCCAAGTTCAAGGACGTAAGGGCTCTTCTAACATCAGCCAACCTGAGAAATGGCGTCGCCTTCCCTGCCGTTAAACTACTGGTAACCTTCAACGACAAAACACACTCCTTTGCTACAGCAACGGAGGCGATGGAGTTCTATGAGCAGCAGGTGAAACCCTCGCTAAACAACCCAACTGAACAATCCGGCCAGGGACCTAAATAAATGAATCCACACAGCTAACTGGGTATGACAGACACACCTAAATTATAATGTTTAAATTTCTTTCTTTTTCTTTTTGTAATGATGTTCCCCCTTGAAACTGCATTTAGCAGGCCATTACGCCATAACTACTCAGTAAACGAATATTTGTATATATACTTAAATGTAATATGGTTAATGTGGGGAATCATTCAATTAATTAATGAAGCGGTGCGGAAAAGCGCTTCCCGTTCTCACTACTGACGTGTTGCACCTCCGCATAGATGAGGCGGAGTTATAAGAGTCAATGCAGGACAATAATTTATCCTTGCAATATATTTTCTGCTCTTAAAATAGCAGCTTATTTGTCCTATTTGGGGTTAGGAGGGAGGGAGGGAAACGGGGAGGGCAGGTTGAACAGTGAATGGATTGGGGATTTATTTTTTCATTGTTTTTTTACTTTGAGCTGGTTTTTGTTTAGCAATTTAAAAATGTTCTTATATTCACCTCGTTTTGTTCTTTTTTCTATCATGACTATTGTTGTGCTCTTATACCTACTTTGAATATTACCTGTTTAAATACTATCATAAATACGAATTATGGTTAGATTGAATGTATTCTCGTGGAATGTTCAGGGCATCAACGATGGTAAAAAACGCTGTGGATGCTTGGACATTTTAAGAGAAAAGGCTGTAGATATTGCACTATTGCAGGAAACACATCTGCTATACCAAGATATCTGTAAATTTAACTATGCTGACTTTAAGGTAGCAGCCTTTTCTGCAGCTAAAAACAGAACAAAAGGAGTTATTATTCTACTTCGGTCAAACCTTAAGATCAGCATTATTAAAAAGGGAAAAGACCAAGAGGGAAGAATTGCTTATGTAAAAACAGTTATTAATGGAGAAAAAAATTGCATTTATTTCAGTGTACGCGCCCAATACATATGATGGCTTATTTTTTTCATCTCTGTGTTCTATCATTAACGAAATGAATGAATTTCAAATAATTTTGGGAGCCGACTTTAATGCAGCCATGGAAGGCATAGATAGAACATCTACCAATGTTAATTCACCAAGCACCCGTGCGGTGAAAAATTTGATGCACCATTATGCTCTTGTAGATATATGGCGCAAGTATAATCCTCATAAAAAGGACTATACCTACTACTCCGGAAGACACCGTTCTTTCTCTAGAATTGACTTTGTGCTTGTTTCTTCTAAAATAACACACATGACCTCCAAGGCAGAAATAGTATATATGTCATTATCTGACCACCATGCTAATTTATGCACTATAATGCTCGATAAAAACCCCAATCGTGCAACCCGATGGAGGTTTAACACCACTCTTCTGCAGAATTCCTTATTTTGCGATCCGTTTAGAAACTCTCTGAAAGAATTCCTACGTTTTAACAAAGACTCTGTTTCTGATGTCCGGATTTTGTGGGATGCCACGAAGGGATTTATAAGGAATAATTCAATATCGTTCGCATCAGCACAAAATAGAGCACGACTAAAAGAAATCACTAATCTGGAACAAACCTATGCTTTATTAATTCACCAGCAACATGCTAGATTCTCAGCCGAAAGAAATAGGGAAATATTAATGGTTAAAGTCCAGTTAAATGGAATCATTGCAAAGAGGACAGAGTTTTTAATTCACAGATCAAGACAATCTCATTATCTCGATGGAAGTAAACCAAGTTTTTTATTAGCTAGTAAATTGCGCAATAACGACCGTTTGGCAGATATACCTTCAATACAGGCAGAAGATGGCTCCCTTTTACATGACCCCTTATTAATTAACAAACAATTTGAAAAATATTATCAAACTTTATATGAAAGTGAAATTAATGACTCTTCAGAAAGAATGAATTCATTTTTTAGGGATTTAGAGCTACCAACCCTGTCAGCTGAGGAGAAAAACAATCTCGACACTCAAATTACAACAGAGGAAATACTCCTTTCATTAAAACGAATGAAAAAGGGCAAATCACCTGGACTGGACGGCATCCCGCCAGAATTCTATCTCACATTTTGGGATGAACTTGGTCCTCTAATACTTGATATGTTCCATAAAGCTCTTCAGGAAGGTTCTTTTAACAGAGATGTTAAGACAGCCATCATATCACTTCTATGTAAATCTGGTAAAGACCCCACACTTTGTGCAAGTTATAGACCAATATCCTTATTAAACTCAGACAAGAAATTATTCGCAAAAACTTTAGCTCTCAGATTAGATGACATCATTCCTAAATTAGTGCACCCTGACCAAACAGGTTTTGTAAAAAGCAGACTAGCGACTGACAATGTCAGAAGATTGTTACATATAATATCCTCCGCAGCTAATTCCCCTCTATCCCCGGCAGTTGCATCGATTGATGGAGACAAGGCTTTTGACCGCTTGGAATGGAACTTTCTGTGGTTTACATTAAAGCGCATGGGTTTTGGCAATCAATTTTTAAGTATGTTAAAAACGTTATACAAAAACCCACTTGCTCAGGTACTGACTGGTAACCACTTATCATCCCTATTTTCAGTTAGCAGAGGTTCTCCCCAAGGTTGTCCGGTCTCATCGCTCCTATTCGCGATTTCACTCGAACCATTAGCACAGAAAATACGTCAGTTACAAACAATAACCCCGATAATGGTGGGGAATATTTGCAATCATATATCTATGTATGCAGATGATATTTTACTATACCTAGGGAATGCACCATGTGACTTACCACAGATTATGGAAATCTTTTCTTCATACAGTAATTTTTCAGGTTATAAAATTAATTTGAAGAAATGCGCTCTTTTACCCCTAGGTAAGGCATCTATCTGTCCAGGACTGCAAACAGAAATACCTCAGGTCTCTACATTTAAATACCTAGGAATAAATATTTTTTCATCTATTGACAGAATTGCCACTGCCAATTACAAAACATTACGTCACTCTGTTTGCAACGACCTGGACAGATGGTTCAATCAAAAATTGTCATTAAGCAGTCGAATATCCATCATAAATATGAACATATTACCAAGAGTTAATTTTATTTCCAGTATGCTCCCATTACCTACCCCTCCCCGTTATTGGAGTCAGATACAGGGCCTTGTTACAAAATTTATTTGGAAGGGGGAACGACCAAGGTTAAAAAACACAATTCTTTACCAGAGTAAACAAAAAGGTGGATTCGAATTACCAAACTTTGAGTTATATCACATATCCTTTGCCATTCGCTCACTTGAGAGATGGTTTTCCCAAGAAGAGAATATCCCATGGCTTATGATGGAACGAAGTATAATTACCCCTTATAAATTAAATGAAGTTCTGTTCAGTGGTTTGTCCAACAAATACTGCCAGTTAAAATTTGGTCCTATCATATCTCACTCTATTCACATATGGCAGCAAGCCGAAAAAATTGGAAAGTGGAATGTCAGATGGCATACACATACACCAATCTTTAAAAATATGCTATTGTGCTTGGAGCGCAAACCCTTGTTCTTTCCATCTTGGTCCAGCTGCGGCATCCATACTCTTTCTGATATATTTAATAATGAGGGTTTAAGATCATTTGAAGATCTCAAGAACAGCTATGGCTTACCATCATTCTCTTTCTTTTTTTATTTACAATTAAGGGCAGTCATTCAAGCACAGGGGATCCCGTGGAAAAATGCTCTACCTGTACACACTCCTTAACCACTTAACTAATGTTCCTAAATGTGAGGGTATTGTGTCCTATTTGTATAAGAAATTGAGAGAATCCACATGCCCACCAATGGGTGTGTCTACCGTCTGGAATGTTGACTTAAAAAATTGGCAGCAGTCGGTCAATTGGAAAAGAGTTTGGGAAAATGTCTCTCTCTCATCACGAAATTATAACTATCAAATGTTGAATTTCAAATTTATCCATAGATTCTATTTGACTCCAAGGAAACGTTTTCAACTCCAGCTCTGTACAACACCCATTTGCATACTATGTAACAACAACAAATTAGGAACATATATGCACATGATGTGGGAGTGCCCAGATGTGAATTATTTTTGGTTCAGAGTTTCACAAGTATTATCTGAGGTAATGGGAATTCCTATCCCCCTCTTACCTAATATTTTAATGTTGAATGATGATTCAACGATCGGGTTGACAATGCCACAAAGAAGACTTCTACACTTGGGGCTGACAGCTGCGAAAAAGCTGCTGGTCCTAAGATGGAAACCTCCCCATAAAATAAAAGCTTCACAATGGATACTCGCACTAATGGACATGATCTCCCTGGAACTCTCTATAGCTCGAACCAATGGGGCAAAAGAAAACATGCTTGTTACCTTAGCCATAGCACTGGAGAAACTTAAATCATGCTATTAACACCATACATAACTATTGATTATTATCTTTTTCCTTTATTTTCCCCTTTTTATGCAGTCGTGCATCTGTATTTGCTTTGCTTATGTTATTTTTCTCGTTTTTTTTTGTTTCTTTTGCTGTATTTATTTTATATATTAATACATCTGCCCTGTCTATGTCTGTTCAACCTGTGGGCCAGGTAGGGTGGGGGTGGGGACTAGGGGAAATTCTTAACTGGAGGGACAAATAAGAACCCCTTGTTGGGCAGTTCAAATGTATATTGGAATCAGCTGCACAGTTGTACTGTGCAGGACATGCTTGTTCAATCCTCCAGCTGTGTGAACAAAAAATAAAATAAAAACTTGATCACAAAAAAAAAGAAGATTTGTACAAATTGTCTTCATTTTACAAAAATAGCAGATCTACAAGCTCGTAGCGCGGCACTCGGTATCGCGCTATGACCTTGTATACAGTATCTGCTATTTTTGAATATCCAAAGAAATCTAAAAATGACACAGATTCTTTCCCCGGTCTAAATAGGTTAAGGACTTTTAATACCTCTAAAATGAAGAGGGAAAAAAAAGGCCATTAGGCTACTGCGTGAAAAGTAACCAACAAACTATACTATAAAAAAACTCCACTTTGTCAATTTACCAAAGAAAGAGCAAATATTGTGAAAATAGCAGATCTACAAGCACACAGAGCTTTTAGATCTGCTATTTTCACAATATTTATCTGTGGAACAGAGATAAACATAGTGTAATGCCTCAACTCCTACAACTCCAAGACAATGCTTGTCAGGGTGGGGGGTCCCCAATAAGATTTATTTGGGGGGTCGCGTCCTTAAAATGTTGAGAACCACTGGAGTAGAAGTAAAAGTATTGACAATAGAAAATACTCCAGTTAAGTAAAAAATACCTCAGATATGTACTCAAGTACAGCACTCATAAATGTCCTTAGTTACTCTTTACCACTACCTATGTGGTAAATATCCTTATCACTTGGATATCGGCACCCCAAAAAACAAACATAAAAACTATAATGTGGGTGTTTAGGACGTGTACCACATGGGCTCTAATGCATGACAGCAAATCTCTGGTTTGATTCCCAGGCCGGCCGGACCATTTACCAGTTTTACTTAAGTAAAAGTAGCAATAAGCTACTAGAAGATAAAACATACTCTGTTCCAAGCAAAAGGTCTACATTAAAGGTTTTACATGAGTAAAAGTACAATAGTATTGGCATCAAAATATACTTTTTAGTTTTTAGTTTTTCTAAATTTGACAGACTTTTTCAAAAATAGCTACAGCTCACAACAAAACAACTATATAGCATATTATGTCCCACATAATTATAAAGTTCAATTTGCAAGCAATAACAAACACCCTTCCACAACTTTATAGACTCAGGGGGGTCCCTGCTAGGGGCTTGACTGTATTACTATGTATAGGGGAGACAATGAGGCTCATCCAGGCATTCAAGCTCTAATGTCGCACAGGTACGAACGTCAAACACGTAGGAGAACATTCCCTTTATCGATCGTTTCACCTGGGGACCGCCCGCCCCTTACATACTGCGTCAGTCACACACACTGTTGTGTGCTGCAGGACCTACAAGCTCACAACGTGTCACGCTGCAATGTGTTGTGAGCTTGTAGATATGCTAATAATTCTAGCACCGCCCCTACCTGCTTGCGATTAGCTGAATTCTGTATTGAATTCTTAAAATAGTGAAAATAGCATGATCAACAAGCTCACAACGCGTTCACGCGTTGTGAGCTTGCAGATCTGCTATTTTTTTTTGCTATTTGAAATAGGGTTTACAGTAAGTGGTTTAAGTCAAAAGTACAATATTTATACATTTAAATGTAACGGAGTGAAAGTCATCAGCTTGCAAAAAAACAAGTTGAGTCCTCACATGTTTTACTTAAGTAAAAGGTTAAATACCGCAATGTAGAAACACTTTGTTTCAAGATAAAGTATTGGCATCAAAATATATAATAAGTAAAAGTACAAGGGTTCAAATGTATAAAGTCCATACAAAAATCCTTGATACAACGCGATGTGAGCTTGTAGATCGGCTATTTTCAAATAGCCAAAGTGGTTAATGTATGTTTAGTAATAATAATCAAAATCTACAAAGTATTCAACAGTAAACAAACAAATAAACATGCAGTATAACTGTATACAGGGTATCTGCACATTTATAAAGTGACAGTTTAACCCATTCAAACCGGGAACGCTTCCGTGTAACCACTTTATCCATATTTTATACTTTGGCTATACAAAAATAGCAGATATACAAGCTCACAAGATATACAAGCTCACAAGTTCATAGCGCGGCACCGAGTGCCACACTATGAACTTGTAGATCCGCTATTTTAGAAAAATGTTTTTTAAAGGGAACCTTTTTTACTCAAATCTTTGCTTCTGGGGGGTCCCTGGAACACAATATTTTGAGATGGGGGTCCACGGCCAAATACATATCATTTTGGGGGTCCTTGACATGAAAAAGGTTTTAAACACCACTGAGTAACAGTTAGTAACATATGTTTGTTTCAGAAAACAGTTAGGATTTAGAAGACATGTAGAATCCCCAGATCAAAGATTGGAGTTACAAATGTTTGCTTTAAAAATAAATATATATATTCAAAGATTTGCACACATTTTAACGATTCTTCAAAAATAGCAGATCTACAAGCTCGTAGCGCGGCACTCGGTGCCGCGCCACAAGCTTTTAGATCTGCTATTTTTGAATAGCCAAAGAAATCCAAAAATGACACAGATTCTTTCCCCGGTCTAAATGGGTTAAGGACTTTTAATACCTCTAAAATAAAGAGGTAAAAAAAGAAAAAAGACCATTAGGCTACTGCGTGAAAAGTAACCAACAAACTATACTATAAAAAAACTCCACATTGCCAATTTACAGAAGAAAGAGGCAAATATTGCGAAAATATCAGATCTACAAGCTCACAACGCCTTGTGTCGCGAATGCATTGTGAGCTTTTAGATCCTCCAAGACAAGTGCTTGTCAGGGTGGGGGGTCCCCAATATGATTATTTTGGGGGGTCGCGTCCTTAAAATGTTGAGAACCACTGGAGTAGAAGTAAAAGTATTAAAAATTGGAAATAAACCAGTAAAGTAATAATACTTCAGAATTGTACTCAAGTACAGTACTCATTTAAATGTACTTAGTTACTGTCCACCACTACCTATGTACATGTCTTAACCGCTCAGATTAATGCCTGACAAGAAATCTCTGGTTCAATTCCCAGGCCGGCTGGACCATTTACCAGTGGTGGAAGAGGTACTCAGATTATATATTTTTTAGTTAAGTAAAAGTAGCAATAAGCTACTACAAGATAAAAAATACTCTGTTCCAAGCAAAAGGCCTACATTAAAGGTTTTACTTGAGTAAAAATACAAAAGAATTGTTATCAAAATATACGTAAGGCGACGGCCTTTCCTTTTATCACATATTGAGGGGCCTCTACACAGTGCAATGGAAAAAGCTATTTCACTTAATAGACCCATAGAGGGCGCCATACATGTGTAAAATAACAGTGTTGCAGAAGCCCCGCCTACAATCTACACTAAATGAGCTACAATATGACAATGATTGTCAAAAAGTGTTTTGATATTCCACTCAGTGGTGGACACATCAGCTTGCATAAAACAAGTCGAGTCCTCACATGTTTTACTTAAGTAAAAGTATAAACACCGCAATGTAGAAATACTTTGTTAAAAGTAAAAGTATTGGAATCAAAATATACTTAAAGTACCAAAAGTAAAAGTACACGGCTCAAATGTATAAAGTGCATTGGAAAAATCCTTAATGCGACGCGATGTGAGCTTGTAGATCGGCAATTTTCAAATAGCCAAAGTGGTTAATGTATGTTTTGTAATAATAATCTAAATCTACAAAGTAACTAAACATTTCAGGTCATTGTAATGGAGTAAAAATACAATATTTGCCTCTGAGATGTAGTGGAGTAGAACAGTGGTTCTCAACCTGTGGGTTGGGACCCCCAGGGGAGGATTGTGGGGATAATGTTCCCAGATGATTTGCTTAATGTGCAACATTGTTCTCTCACTCAACAGTAAACAAACAAACAAACATGCAGTATAACTGTATACAGGGTATCTGCACATTTATAAAGTGACAGTTTAACCCATTCAAACCGGGAACACATCCGTGTAACCACTTTATCCACATTTTATACTTTGGCTATTCAAAAATAGCAGATCTACAAGTTCATAGCGCGGCACCGAGTGCCGCGCTATGAACTTGTAGATCCGCTATTTTAGATGAATAATTTTTAAATTAATTTTTTTTTACTCAAATCTGTGCATCTGGGTGTTCCCTGGAACACAAATATTTTGAGATGGGGGTCCACGGCCAAATACATATCATTTTGGGGGTCCGACATGAAAAAGGTTTTAAGCACCACTGAGTAACAGTAGCAACATAAGTTTTTTTCAGAAAACTGTTTTATGACTGATTTAGAAGACATTTGTAGAATCCCTAGATCAAAGATTGGAGTTACAAATGTCTGCTTTAAAAAAAAAATATATATATTCAAAGATTTGCACAAATTTTCACGATTTAAAAAAAAATAGCAGATCTACAAGCTCATAGCGCGGCACTCGGTGCCGCGCTATGAGCTTGTATATTATATATTGTTGAATAGCCAAAGAAATAAAAAAAATACCCAGATTCTTTCCCCGGTCTAAATGGGTTAAGGACTTTTAATACCTCTAAAATGAAGAGGGAAAAAAAGAAAAAAGACCATTAGGCTACCGCGTGAAAAGTAACCAACAAACTATACTATGAAAAACTCCACATTGCCAATTTACTGAAGAAAGAGGCAAAGATTGTGAAAATAGCAGATCTACAAGCTCACAACGCCTTGTGTCTCGAAGGCATTGTGAGCTTTTAGATCTGCTACTTTCACAATATTTATCTGTGGAACAGAGATAAACAAAATGTAATGCCTCAATTCCTACAACTCCAAGACAAGTGCTTGTCAGGGTGGGGGGTCCCCGATATGATTATTTTGGGGGATCGCGGCCTTAAAATGTTGAGAACCACTGGAGTAGAAGTAAAAGTATTGAAAATTGGAAATACTCCAGTGAAGTAAAAAATACCTCAGATATATACTCATATATATAGTACAGTACTCATGTAAATGCACTTAGTTACTCTTTACCACTACCTATGTGGTACACGTCCTTATCACTTGGATATCGGCACCCCAACAAAACAAACAAACAAACAAACAAACAAAAATAACTAATGTGGGTGTTTAGGACGTGTACCACATGGGCTCTAATGCCTGACAGCAAATCTCTGGTTTGATTCCGAGGCCGGCCGGACCATTTACCAGTTTTACTAAAGTAAAAGTAGCAATAAGCTACTGCAAGATAAAAAAATACTCTGTTCCAAGCAAAAGGTCTACATTAAAGGTTTTACTTGAGTAAAAGTACAAAAGTATTGGCATCAAAATATACTTAGTTTTTCTAAATTTGACAGACTTTTTCAAAAGTAGCCGAAGATCTACGAGCTTGTAGATTGGCTATTTTCAAATAACTGAAGTATACAAATTTAGTTTTTAGTATTTCACCCCCAAAATGACACCCCCCTATCACTTAAATTAATTAAATAGGGGCCAAGCTTAAAGCGGCACTATGTAATTTAAAAAAATAACTATATAGCATATTATGTCCCACAAAATTATAAAGTTCAATTTGTAAGTAATAACAAACACCCTTCCACAACTTTATAGACTCAGGGGGTCCCTGCTAGGGGCTTGACTGTATTACTATGTAAAGGGGAGACAATGAGGCTCATCCAGGGATTAGAGCTCTAGTGTCGCACAGGTAGGAACGTCAAACACGTAAGAGAACATTCCCTTTATCGATCGTTTCACCTGGGGACCGCCCGCCCCTTACATACTACGTCAGTCACACACACTGTTGTGTGATGCAGGACCTACAAGCTCACAACGTGTCACACTGCGATGTGTTGTGAGCTTTCTAGCACCGCCCCTACCTGCTTGCGATTAGCTGAATTCAGGAAGGCGACGCCCCTTCCTACCAAAAAGATAAAAGTCACACCAAGGCTAGACTGGAGGAGCAGATCCAACGCCTTGCGCTCGGTACCAGCGCCGCTTCATATTGCTTCACCAATCTATGTCCCCGCCTCCCCTCCCCCCTCCCCCCCTGGCCTGTGCACGGAACACGCTGACGTCACCAAATTTAGAGCGACGCCCCTCTGCACTTTGATTGGTGAGGAGATAACAAGGTTTAGAAACCACCGTTCCTGCAAGGTTCCCCCAGGCTTTTTTTCTTTTGAAACAAAAAAAAAAGGCATGGGTTTCCGAGGCTACACCAAGGCAGAACTGCCAGTCAAAGCGACGACTGGCCAATCACAGCTCATGCTTGTTTCAGATCATATGTAAACAGAGTGGATGGGAGGACGTCAAGTCAAACTAAATGTGTCTTTAGGAACGTTTACAAACTATTAAAAACAAAGAGTCAACAGTGGAGTCCATATCATGATGATGCAATGGCCTACATTGACAATCTTCAATGGTAAGACGACTGACGCATTATTATAATAGCAGTGTGTGTGTGTATAATGGGTAACAATCTACCATACAAAACAGTGCCTTTTCAAGGTAAATTTCAAGCCCACACAAGTGTAATCAGGGAGGGTAAACAGCCCTGCTGAAACGTTGAAAATAGTTTGTGTGTCAGTGTAACAAAAGTCACTTTCAAGTCACTTCCATACACTGTATTACTGAAGTTTTCCAGACTTTAAACGGAGGGGCTGTATGTATAAAAACAACATTCCAGCTCAGTAGAATCAGACATGCAACAGACTCTCTGGACCCTTGACTTAAGTTGGGTTAATGTCTGATTGAGGCCAAAACGTCAAAAAAATGATGCAATGATTGTCCGTGAATTTACATTCAGCGAGTGGACGTGTCGATGGCGCTTCTATTGTCGACGAGTGGAGCTTCTCCTCCTTCCGAGGTGTTTGGAGAGAGATACAGTAGTTAACTAAAATCAAGTTTCATTCTGCTTTCATCTGTACATAGAGACCAAGGTTATTTTTCCAGCTCGGAGGACGGCTGGTTTTGATGAAAAGAAGGTTGTAGCTCGTTGTCTACATTAGGCCTACTATGGTAGTAAAGATGTTTCGTTTGTATTTTGTATGGCTTCATCAATGGGAGACCACTTGTCAAGCAATTCAATGTATCTGTCATGTTCTGTGGAAGTAAAATCCTTGCATCTCCCTCGTTATATTTAAGTTGGAGTAGCTAATGTGTGCGTCTACAACCCAGACCCGCCCCTCACCTTATCAAATCAGACTATTACCATCATGTGTGAACACATCTGAAAATCTCCTGCTGCATGCTACATGTATGAAAGGCCAAAACCGGACAATGTTCCCACCTGATTCCCTGTTCATTTTCCAGTGTTCAAATGAGAAAGCAGTCCGGACGTATAAACATGAGCCAAGTGTGTAAAACTTGAACATGCACTGCATAGTGCACGAGCAGACGGGCACGGGCATGGAGCTCACTGAAGCGTAATTCACTGCTATTTCCTGCAAAGCCAAAACCATTCAGACCAAAGACTCAAACATAGATCTCACGTCACTAGCGTAACTAATAGAGTTCTAATATAAGTAGAGAGCGGATGGCCCTGCCCCCACCTTACATTTCTGCATGACCTTTCACCTGTCTACATCTTACACCATTTCACATTTTCTTCAGAACACACTTTTTGCTACTACACAAAATATCACAACATTTTATCTATATAGGCTGGAGCATGTGATAAGCAAGAATCATATTGATTTCTGATAATACACACCAATAGGCTACAATTGGCATCCAGGTTTACGGGAAAGGCCTATTTTACATGAATGCATCGTCTGATCAACTTCAAATGTGAATCACATATTGAGGGGCCTCTACACAGTGCAGTGGAAAAAGCTATTTCACTTAGACCCATAGAGGGCGCCATACTGTACATGTGGCAAATAACAGTATTGCGGAACCCTAGCCTACAATCTACACTAAATGAGGCACAATGTGACAATGATTGCCAAAAAGTGTTTTGATATTCCACTGTTTGCTGGCTTCTGATTTGTGTCTTATTTTATTTATTTATTTTTTAGTTAGGGTAAAAAAATAAAAATAACAAAAAAAAAACACAACATTCAGCAACCCCAAATTGTAATCACATGTTGAGGGGCCTCTATAGTAGTAGCTGTATGAGCCTGCAAATTATGGTCATCATCTTCATTCAGAGTAGGATGTGACTATGAATATCACATTAAAAATCATCGTTTTATTTGATGGCTTTCTTGCCCTGGCATTTGGCCTTTGTGCCCTCAAAAAATTGACAACACCAAAGGCCAAGTGGCCTTGCCCCTAAAATGACGAAATTCCAGGCCTGCTATCAATGGTAAAACTTGTTTTATCTAATTAAATAGAGTTTTGCTTAAAAGTAATCCAAACGTAACTGAAAATAACTAGTAGTTACTTTTTAAATTGTGGTACTCGGATTACGACTACAATGTTTAGCAAGTAATTTGTAACTGTATGGGATTCCTTTCTAAAAGTAACCCTCCCAACACCTGTATAACCCTAAACTGCTTGATTAGCATTAGCTCATTTCACATCTGACAGACCATGCCGGGATATGTGTTGATTTATATCCTAAATATTGTAGACTATATTTGTCGATTTATATCCTAATATTGCTGATCTACAGTACAAGCTCACAACCTGTTACGATATTGTTCATTGGCTATTTTGGAAACATAGTCGATCTACAAGCTCACAACGCTGTGTGATGAGACACGCGTTGAGCTTGCATATCAGCTATTTTTTAAATACTACAACCTCACAACCTGTCACAATGCAATTTGTTACAGTATGAACTTGTAGATTGGCTATTTTTAAATCTTTTAGATCTACAAGCTCACAACCCATTAGAATGATTGTGAGGTTGTAGATTGGCGTTGTGAGGTTGCTGATTGGCTAGTTTGGAAAGATACCTGATCTACAAGGTCACCACACATTACAATGCAACGCGCTGAGAGCTTGTACTGTAGATTGTCTTTATTGCTATGTTTGAAATGTAGACGATCAATGTGAGCTTTGAGATTGGCAACTTTTGCAAGATAGCAGATCTACAGGCTCACATCTCACCATGATGTGATGCGTTGTGAGCTTGTAGGTCTTCTATTGTGTGTGTGTGTGTGTGTGTGTGTGTGTGTGTGTGTGTGTGTGTGTGTGTGTGTGTGTGTGTGTGTGTGTGTGTGTGTGTGTGCGTGCGTGTGCGTGTGCGTGTGTGTGTGTGTGTGTGTGTGTGTGTGCGTGTGTGTGTGTTCTGCAGTCATCACTACACTACTGATTAATATGTACTCACATGGTGAAAGGTCCTTTCTGGTCTGAGGCTTCAGTGAGTCAGCTTGCGACGTCGAAAGTACACCTGTGTTCAAAGAAGAACTCACATTAATGAAAACATTATCACACTGCCATTTCCTTTATATACACCATCGAAAAGACAAACCCATCTTTGGCATGGTTTTCATTTGTTTTGGTAAAATAGTCTTTAGCAATCTGTAAGAAAATGATGTGTTCATTCTAAATAAACTATAAGAACTATACATAAACTATTACAAATGATTAAATTAAACATTTAGTTCTTGTTGTCTAAACCATACAATAATGTTTTCGAGGCTATGTTGCCAAGTCAATGTCAAATTTGATCATACGATGAGATGACACACCTAGGCATGCATAATCTGAACGTCAAAGGTCTAGATTGACAAGCACATTTGCAATCTAGACGTTATAAATTCTGAAGCGATTTATAACGGCTGCACAGCTGGATTTGCTTCACCGATATTGGATTGTGCAATTACTGTGAGCAATGTTGGCTATTCTAAGACTGCAGTCCACCCAATGCATGAGGGTTTTGCACAATACAAGACTTGTTGAATGCCGTTAAACATGTTCTTCTTGTTCCCATAACAGCTATAATTATATAATAAATCCTTCAGGCCTAGTTGTTCATTTTGATTGACCTTGATCTATGTAAGTTACTGTGTGTCAGAGCACTATCCAAGACGTTGAATGTGTGTGTGTGTGTGTGTGTGTGTGTGTGTGTGTGTGTGTGTGTGTGTGTGTGTGTGTGTGTGTGTGTGTGTGTGTGTGTGTGTGTGTGTGTGTGTGTGTGTGTGTGTGTGTGTGTGTGTGCTCACATGGTGAAAGGTCCTTTCTGGTCTGAGGCTTCAGTGAGTCAGCTTGCCACCTCGAAAGTACACCTGTGTTCGAAGAAGAAGTCACGTCACACTGCCATTTCCTTTATTAGGCCAGTCAATCTAAGCTTTAAAAAAAAGGGCCCAACCCAAAATAAATTGCAATAGTAATGTAATATAGTTTTTATTGGTCCTAATACCCTCCTACATCATATATTAAAAGTCTTCATTCATGGATTTAGTGGAACAAGTCAAAAGCAAAGTTTTGAGGTTTTAAAGCGGTGTGGTCTTGGTCAAATTGTGTTAAATATTGGAGGGTTTATGTAGAGTTATCCAACATATTTGGTGTCTTTTCTTGAGTATTGGGGGTCAATCTTTCCAATAAAACACTATATTTTAATGTCGGATGCCTTGGGGTAACGGTACTCCCAACACCCATTTGTTTGACACATTTCAATAGTTGTACAAATGACAGCCAAGTAGTCAGGGAATAATTTCATACATCTTGGAATACATAGCTAGAAATAGACATTTCTTGACCAATGTGTTTGTAAAGGTGTCCAGTAACACATTTCAAAAAGGTTTAGATTCATCTGTATTATATTGATAACTGACAGCTCAGTTATTATATGGTTGACTGTCTATCTTTACTACAAAATAGGTTTGTCTTACCTTCCTAGATTTAAAGGGATAGTGTAGTATTATTATTTTGATTTGTATTTTATGTATGGGAGTGTAAATGTGATTCAAAATGTATTTTCCAAGGTATATTTAGCGCAGTGGCATTCACACAAACATTGTTTTTAATCATGTTTGCTAACTGCCCGATTGCTTTTGTTTCCACTGTTGAACTGACTTTATTAATTTATTTCAATTTCTCAAATACTAAGAGATGCTGCTCCACATTTTCAATGGCCTCAGGAGTCAATGTCCCCTTGAGGGCCTGGTACCTCTGTATGGTCCCCGGGGGGAGTGGGAGAGTGTAGCAGTGCTAGGGTCCACCTCGGGTGGGTAGAGGGGTGCATGTTGGTGTTGGAAAAAAAGTCTGCTATGCTAAAAGGAGACCCTGTCCCTTGGTTTAGCTGAATGGGTATATAGCCCCTGTTATGTGTTGAGGTGTCCATGAGAAAGGAGAACGCTGAAAACAGATTTCCCCCCACAGAATTAGCCCTCCCTGTGCCAATGCATTCACTGCCCCTAACCAGACCAAAAAGGTGATTGAGGACCTTGGATGCCAAGTAATGGCTGTCCTCTTCAGTGGAAAGTGCAATGTACCCTGTAACAATGTACTGTAACACCATCAGCTTTGTTGCCTTTAACACCTGAAGGTCTGCCTCAACTGAATCTGCTACCTAACTTCACTGTCTTGCCTGCGGATGGGAAAATAAGAGGGTATGGATGCCATGAACTTAAGGTGGGACCTGTATGAGTGTTGCTCCAGACAGTCTCTGGAAGGTAACTGCTCCACTGCCTGCAAGACACTCTGCTGTTCTTGTTGAATAGCCTATATGGATTACCATGTAATAATGTCTATGGGCTGTGTCAGCTTGAGGAATGTGACAATCCATACGTATCTTCCGAGTCTGAGGATGGCAATGAATAGTGACTGTATGATGCAGCATCTTATAATGGGCTGGTAAACCTGTTTTACTGGATTGCTTTACGTATTTACTGGATTGCTTTACGGTGGTTATTTACGTATACTTGTATACATAATAGATAGATACATGCTTCCAAAAATGTTAACCATTTTACATTACATGTGACAGTTATTATGCTAATTTTCTCAACCTACCTATCGATCGATCGATCGATCGATCTATCTATCTATCTATCTATCTATCTATCTATCTATCTATCTATCTATCTATCTATCTATCTATCTATCTATCTATCTATCTATCTATCTATCTATCTATCTATCTATCTATCTATCTATCTATCTATCGATCGATCGATCTATCTATCTATCTATCTATCTATCTATCTATCTATCTATCTATCTATCTATCTATCTATCTATCTATCTATCTATCTATATCTATCACAATGGGACATCACCTTGGGATGGAATCTTGGATTTAGCAATAAATAATTAACTACTGGTGATTTCACTGATTCAGCCCTATCTTGGGTTAGACACCAAAACCACCTTTCTAGGTTGAGAAGTATTTGAGATATAGCTATTTTAAGCACCCTGCATCCATCATGGACACCATCTTGAAAATGAAGCCTTTCCAGAGGATTTATTTTCCTAGATTTTTTGTATGTTATTTAGCATTCCCAATACTACCAGAACACATCCAAAAACCTTTTGTATCAATTTTGGGGGTGTTAAGTGATATGTATTGATATATTAACCTGTAATAGTAATGGTACCCCAAAGTGCACAATTACATTGAGAACATGTTGTATCTGATGACTGTATGTCAAAGAACACCCTAGAAAACTTAGGTAGAGACATAAATTATATGAAATTAGCATGTTCAGAAGCAGAGATATGCTCTAATTTGTGTGACGCTGAAGGCATGAAGGCCCCAAATGTCAACCCCGGAATTTACCTTGATCCACTAAGAATATAATAGGAGATTTTTAATATGTTTTTTGGATGACCCTAAGGGTCATAAAAAACCTTGAACGATTACTATTGCAATTTATTTTGGGTCAAACCACAGATTCACTGGACTATTATATATCGATGGCCAAAATGCAAAACCTCCTAAGTGCAAATTTCATGATTTTCGGATTTCACTGTGGATGAGGACTATAGGCTATGCTGCACATGCTCAGTCTGTCTGCAAGATAGTCCCGCCCCTCATTTTGTCAGAAAAAGTCATTTGACTAAAACCTCCTATCTTGTTCAGTGCCAATTAGTGCTAAAATGTTGAAGCGCAAAACCTCTTATCTGCACCAGAACTAGTTGAGCAGCAGACAGAGCTGAAACTTGGGAATTCTATGTTATGTAGACCGTCTAAATGTCTTTCAGTTTGTAGTAATCAATTATTTTCAAAATAAAAAAGTGTCTTCCACCCTTACTAGTTAAGTATTTGTTAGTAACTGTCAAGTTAATTGCATTGCCTTGTTGATTGCTAATGATTAGTGTCAGGTGGTGAAACTTTTATCACACCAAGAGTGTGAGTTGATCAAAAATGTTAATGGTATTACTTGTTACAGTACTGTAGAATGTCTTGATCTCAAAATGAGCATAAAAAAAGCATTATTTAACAACATAATGTTTGTTTGTAAGCCTAACTATTTCTAGGTAAAAACCTCCTATGTGCATCTATGTAGATAGGAGGTCATTTTTAGGTATAGATAGGAGGTTTTGGCATTGAACATTTTGAACTTGTGGTTAGAGGTTGTCATTGCTGCTTAGATGTGAACGTCCATGTCGTGATTTTTTAATAATTGCAGATCAAAATCACACGTGAACACCGTGGCAGCCAACAAACCTGTGAGAATATTGTGGTGTGTCGGTTGGGGGGTATGAGGGTATGGGGGTGGGATGGGGTTTGGAGTTATGGGGTGTGGGAGGTGTGGGGTGGCGGTTGGGGGGTTATGGGGTGGGGGGTGCATGAGGGTTTGGGGGGTGGAGTTTGGGGGTTGTGGTGTGCTGGTTGGGGGCATGGAGATCGGGGGTTCTGGGAGTGGGGGTAATGGGTTGGGTGGGATTTGGGGGTATGAGGGTATGGAGTGGGATGGGGTTTTGAGTTATGGGGGTTGAGAGGTGTGGGCTGGCAGTTGGGGGGTATGGGATTTGTGGGAGTGGGGGAGTATTGCAGGTGGTGGAGTTGGGGGTATAGGGTATGGGGGGGATTATGTTTAGGGGGGCATAGGCCAGTTAGGCCGGATCATATAGGATTGGGTCTTTGCGATGCAATGCAAGAGTGTGGTCTAGCCAACACCAACTCGGGACTCCTGAAGTGGGATGGGGGTTTGAGTTATGGAGGCGGAGATGTGTGGGCTGGCAGTTGGGGGGATGGGGTTTGTGGGAGTGGGGGAGTATTGCAGGTGGTGGAGTTGGGGGTATAGGGTATGGGGAGGGGTATGGTCTAGCCAACACCAACTCAGGACTCCTGAATCGCTGCCCTCCACACTCTCCTATCTAGCATCAGGGTCTTGATCAGGGTCTTGAGCTCTACAGTGTTGTTAGCTAAGCTGTTATGCCGAAGTTCATCTACGTAGGGTGGTACACTTATTGTCTTTCCTGGCTTTGCCCTGGGTTGGCTCCCATAGTGTCAGTTTGCTTGCCACTAGTTATGGGTGCCTGACGCAGTGCCCTGCCTCATCCTTCTCTCTCTAACTTTGTCTGTGACCCATGGTAAGTTACCGTAGAGGACCACATTTCTGATGTGGTCCGTCCATGTGACTAGTGCCATTCGTAGCATTCTTGTGTAGACTCCATCCAAGGCCCTTTCCTGTTGTGCTGTGACGGTCCATGTCTCAGCCCCATACAGCAGTACTGACACTGTAGCTATACGAACAGCCGCCTCTTGAGGTCTTCTACCATGTCTGATTTCCACACTCTCCTCATCCCATGCAAGGCATTCTAGTCAAGTACCCCCTGGACCTTCAGGTCCTATTCCATTGAAGCAGTCCAGGCCCAAGTTATTTGAAGTCCTGGACTGCCTCGAGTAGCTTGTCTCCATCATTTGAACCATCTTCTCAGGAACTCAGTAGGCCCAGAGAATGTTCATCAGTTTCCCCCGGTGGATGGTGCCAAAAGCCTTTTGGAAGTCATGAAGGTGATCACCACTGAAAGATTCCGCTCCCTTACTCCTTCCAGTATCCTCCTCAGCACCAGTATCTGCCCGCCTGCTGTTCGCTCCGGGCGGAAGCCGTTCTGCGAGTTTCTCAGTACAGGGTCTGAGATGGGTCTAAAACCTGCGACTTGTGAGCTCAGGCTAATGCCTTGGAGGTGTCTGTCTTGGTGAGGTCGCCTGACTTTGGTACTGGATTGATGATCATTTTGCGCCACAGCTTCGGCAGCTCGCTAGACGTGTGTGCTTGATAAAATCCAACACCACCTCGTCTATGGGCACATACATCACTCCATCCTCCCTGCAGCTCTTGCCTCACTTGATAGTAGCCTTGGCCCTCTGGTACTCATCCATGGTGAATGATCTGTCTTCCATGACCTTCCCATACCAGACGGGAACATCGGATCATCCTCTTCTTCGGTTGAAGGAGGATTTCCTAGGAGTGTTTTGAAGTGCTGGTACCATGTTTCAACTCGTTCCTCTGCGCTTTCTCCCCAGAAGTCTGAGAAGAGCTTCTGCCAGAAACGTCATTGATGAGCTTCCAGTTCTTGCCATGCTTCTGGTTAACATGCACCTCTTTAATATCCCTGATCTTTTGGGTCAGCTCCTGTTGTTCCAGTTGCATACACGTGGTATAGCTCCTCCTTCTTCCGCTTATATTCCTCCCTCAGACCCTCTCCCTTTTGGTCAGCGACAAAGTCCCTGTCTCCTCCCTGGCTTTGGTGATTCTAGGGTCAAGGCATCCGTCTTTCCTCCTTGCTTATAGGCTCTTTAAGACATTCAATGATCTTACATACTATTCCACTGTCCACACTGGACACAAGGTTGGTGATCCAGTTGTATGAGTTAGGGGAGTTGGAGGGCATGAGGGTTTAGGTGGGTGGGGTTTGGGGCATGTGGTGTGCTGGTTGGGGGGAATGGGGGTTGTGGGAGTGGGGAGGTATTTCAGGTGGTGGAGTTGGGGGGTAGAGAGTATAGGGGGGATTATGTCGAGGGGTGCCTGGGCCAGTTGTTTTGTAGTCCACCTAATTGTATTCCTGTTGTCCTTTTTGTAAATTTTATTTGTAAGCACTTTTATTTTAGGTTCTTGCTGGGGACTGTTCTTAGCACATTTTTTGTGAGCATTGCCCTGCAAACTTTTTTTTTTTGTTGAATAAAATAAAAAAGCATTCAATGCAACTCAGTGGTGTGTTCTACCGTGTTACGCTGTATACGCTGTATACAGTGCAGATTTTTGGGGGGAAAAGCGTATACAGTCTACCATTTAATCCATTGAAAACGCGCTAGCGTATACCCACGACCACGCGCATCTCGTGCAGGGAATGATTATCGTATACCTCCGGGAAAAAAACTAGACCACACCACTGATGCAACTGTTTGCAGCTGTAAATGTATGTATTTACAGCCAGTATTATTTGTCATTATTTAGTTATGCAATCACTTAACATTGAAGTGTAAAAGCTCCTATCTGCAGAATTATCCAGGAAAAGTGGGGAAAAACCTCCTATCTGCATTTGCTATATGAAATAAGTGTAATTAACATATAATAATGTAATATAGTCCAGACATCCAGAAACGGTGTATTATGTGATGGGTTTCATAAAAAAATAGCATTGTGCAAAAAAAATACAACATTTTGTAGTTTTCTTTTTCATTTTCCCAACAATGAACATTTTTCAGATAGGAGGTTTTGCGTTTTGGCCATCGATATATCATCGAAAAGACAAACCCATCTCTGGCATGGTTTTCATTTGTTTTGGTAAAATAGTCTTTACCAATCTGTAAGAAAATTGTATTCATTCTAAATAAACTATAAGAACTATACATACACTATTAAAAATGATTCAATTACACATTTAGTTCTTGTTGTCTAACACATACACTAATGTTTTCTAGGCTATGTTGTCAAGTCAATGTCAAATTTGATTATACGATGAGATGACACATCTAGGCATGCATAATCTGAATGTCAAAGGTCTAGATTGACATGGTGAGCACGTTTGCAAGCGGAGCGATCATGTCTTTTTCGCGTTTTATCACATCTACAAAAGCTGGTATAACAACTGCTGCACAGCTGGATTTGCTACACTCCAATATTGGATTGTGCTTAGTGGGAGCAATGTTGGCTATTCTGAGACTGCAGTCCACCCCTCTATCACAATGCATGATGATTTTGCACAGTACAAGGCTTGTTGAATGTCGTTCTTCTTGTTCCCAATAACAGCTATAATTATATAATAAATCCTTTAGGCCTAGTTGTTGATTTGATTGACCTTGATCTATTTATGTTACTGTGTGTCAGAGCACTATCCAAGACTAAAAAAAAGACTAAAACATAAGTTGACCATTTGGCAGCAAATTAATTGTGACTTTTGCCACTGTTTAGTATACGATGACTGGTGGACCAATAAAGACACAGCATCTCACCTCTGTCTGATATCTGTGGCCAAGTGGTCTTCAGGATGTCTTCTAGATTGTCTCTTAGACCAGACACAGCATCACTCACATCTGTGAAGGACTTCAGAGGACGCATAACGATACTGGGCAAGGCTTGAGATCCAGTGGACATAGAGAGAGACCTGAAGCTCTGGAGAGAGACACAAGTACAGACAGGATGGAAGAGATCAATAGATTAATACATTGATCAAAACTGTTGTCCGTGTTGCTTAGCTAGTTAATACACACAGGAACTGACTTAGGCCACGTATAGACAACAAAGGTCTCTAGGGAAAACAACAAAGTCCTGTTGCGTTCTCACTTTTTATTCTGCGTTTAGACGGAGGCGCAACAGTGGTTGAAAACGCTGTAGTGTGGATGCCAGGTGGCTAGGTGGCGGTGACACACTACCAGATAGACCAGTCATGCATGCATACTGCATTAACCACTTCCGTTCTCCTTCCTGTCACAGCTGTTTGTTTACATACACCAATGCAGCGTGGTTCTACGCAGGGTTGCCACGTTGCTTGTAAATATTGATATATATATACAGAGCCGACGTGAACCATGACATCATACGTTTTGCGGATTCCCCCGTGTTTCCCGTTTACATGGAGACGCGAGGTGTAGCGTTTTCAAAGATTTCCAGTTTGGAAGGTGTTTTCACTTTGTTGCGGTTTCAACCCCCGGGCCCCGATAACGCTGTTGCCGTCTAAACGGAAGGCACATCTGATATTTTATTTTGCCGTTTTCTCTAGAGACCGTTGTCATCTAAACGGGGCCATGTGTCTTGTAACCTGTGCTTCATGTCATCTGATCATTTGTGCTGTAGAAAAAAACTATGAGTCAAGTTCTCTGGATTTTTGAATAATGACCGCTGAGCTCAATAACAGACTCAGCGCACTTGCTGCGCTGCTTGATTTTGTGCCGTATCCAACATGGCAGCCATGTAAACAATAAATGAATGGACTGCTTTCATTAATGTAAGCAATGAAATCCTACGTTTTGTTCTTACTTTTGGGTCAATTTAATAATTTCTTTACTAAGTAGCCGTGTAATAAACTTCAGGGTGATAAAGACCAATCACCCTGTCTGGGTTTATTTCACAACAATGACCAACTCGCTGTCAATTATTCATTGCATAATGCATTATAAGTATGTTCATAATGCATTATAGACATGGGATTCTTAGGAAGCGTTGCATTTTTCTTACATTTTGTTAGTGTTTTTAGAGATTGGGAAGCAGCCTTTTATTCACTATGAGAAATCTGTCCATATATACTTGAACGTCTTTATGTAAATATTTGTATTCTTTTGTTAGTTTGTGTGTGGGTTATGATTGACCAAAAAAACCTGAATGAAATGGACGTCATCAGTGCTGGACAACTCCTCCAGCTCAGCATTTCTCCTCTCCAGCTGGGCTATCTGCTCCTCCAGCTGCCTCTGGAGTCCCTCAGCATGAGCCACTGCAGTCTGCCGCTGATCTCTGATCAGGTCTTTAACTTCACTGCGCCTTCTCTCAACTGAGACGATCATCTCACAGAAGATCTGGTCACTGGCATCCACTGCTGCTTCTGCAGAACTCTAGTTGACACAGCGAGTAACACAAATGACACATACAGTACAAATGCACACACACACACACACACACACACACACACACACACACACACACACACACACACACACACACACACACACACACACACACACACACACACACACACACACACACACACACACACACACACACACAGGCAGGCGGGCGGGCAGAGAGAGAGACAGACAGACATACAGACACAAACATTATTGTATATTCTATTATATTCTATTTGTAGTTGTTTTAATACAAGAAACATCCCTAACTAGTGACTAGCATGAGATTAGTGAATATTTTGTCTGTCTTGTTCTGTTCTGTTTTGTTTCTGTATTCAAGCTAATAATTCCAACATGGCTAGCCTTGTTTTACAGGTTGCTGCTATGCCAACTTTTGTTGCAATCCGGGCTGGATGTAAATGATGTCATGACCCAATCCAGTTACCCTATTAGCTGTTGCATAGATCTATCATGACTAGAGGTAATATGGGATGAACCCAAGTGCTGATTTGTTGTCTGGGCGAATGGAAGTAACTTGGGATGATTATTTGAATGCTGTGTGAGAGACACAATGATATCGACAGTGGATACTGAAGGAATGTTTTGAGTGTGACACTGCATGAAGTGGATGAAAAGTTGATTTCCAGTTTCCCCCCGTTTGCTGTAATGTTTAGCTACAGTTATGGTCTACATCTTATAAACAAACCACAACGGTACAGTGTCAAACAGGGAGATCGTGCTGGCCCAGGAGTTACAGATGGAGAGACGGATGGTGCAATGGGTACGGGTTTTATCCGATACTGGTGCCAAACCGGTAGTTTACACTAATTCTCTATGTGGTCAAATGCGCATATAGTTTCTTAATGAGACTGACTTACATAACATTTCGCATTGATCGGCAGATGAAGCATTTGTTTTGAATGATATCCACTGCTCGATCAAATGCACCTTCTCTAATCAAACTAAGGATTTCATCAACCCTCTCCCTGACATCATGGACTAACTTTCTAACTTACAGAGGTTACTTACATTTATATTTGAAATGCACTATTCACAGCTCAGGTATG
The DNA here is from genome assembly GCF_963280865.1 of Gymnoscopelus braueri. NCBI lineage: Eukaryota > Metazoa > Chordata > Actinopteri > Myctophiformes > Myctophidae > Gymnoscopelus > Gymnoscopelus braueri. Next base: position 64,125 of record NW_027660988.1, on the reverse strand, counting down.
TTGACTATACCGGTACCGTTTTGCAGCACCGAATTCTAGGTCGGGCTGGTACAGTTCTGGAAGCAACGCAAATGGTACAGGTACCAAATTGGTATGGTGAAACATGTATCCAAACCTTGTGATGACTCTGCACAAAAGTAGGCCTACAATTGCCCTGGCCATGACAGGTAAGCAAGCTACAGTGATTGAGTCTTAAACAATACTCAGCAAGTGCCCGGTAGCCTACAAAACAAGTGGTGATTTATCAGATATTACAATTATTTCTCAGGGTTTGGTATGGCTTGAGAGAACTTTAAAAAAAAAATTTTTTTACAGCGAGTCTGGGTACTTTAATGTTTCTGGTGACACTGGGTATAGTGTCTCATCCTAGCATCACCATCTTTCCTACATCCACAGTAAATAATACAATGTCAGGAACTATAAGCATGATTTAAGCATCTTCAGGGTCTCCGACTGGCTCAGGTTTTTCAGTTCCTTCATGAACTCACCTTCAGAGTCTCTATGGACGGTCTCAGGTCGTTCAGTTCCTTCTTTCTCTCCTGGATCTCCTGCTGGACTTTCTGCTGACTCGTCACCACCTGTTTCTGCAAGGAATCAATGTAGGAAGAGTATGATTTCTACCTTTTAAATACACTGTATTGAAATTATTCAGGGTTTACAATATATTGGCATTTACATTACATGGTAATAAGCATCTAAATACAAACAATATAGCAAAAAGCGTGTCAATAAGTGCCATGGATTCAGCTTGTTTTGTCTGGAGTCAAGTGTTCTTTGTCTTTCTAGTTCAGTTTTAATTTGTTTAGAGACCTCCCCAGAGATGGACTCCTGGTATATGACCATGGCACATCGAGTGTTCCGTAATTGAGTGACCACAGTACACACAACAGACCAATGGAACTCCTGATCCATGGCACACATTCTTTCATCAAAAACCCCATACATTGCAACATTATACGTGACATTTACATTAAAATCGATTTGTGCCATCTTCCCCCAAACGTACTGTGACCTCTGACAGTTTACAAGCAGAAAGTTTGATTTCCATCCATGCATCATCTGAAGTCAACATACTAACTTAACCAAAATAAAATTGGTTAAAGGGATATTTCACTTTAAAAAAAAACTTTTGGTCATTTTATCGTCTACTCAGGCCTTTGTGAGCCCCCCCAGACAGTTTTTAAGTTGCTCGATTCAGTATATAGATATTTGATATTCATTTTATCAGACACGCCCCCTTCCTATACAAACTTGTAACTTCAAACTCCATTTTAACCATGATAGATTCATCGAAAACACCTGTCCTTGGTTCTGGTGACTCACCCTGCCCTCCTAATGCGTGAGGGGGCCGTGTTTTTCCGATTCATTTTTTAATGTATTATATTTTATTGTATTTTATTTTTTTCATTTTCCAAAAAAAAAAAAAAAAAAGTTATTGAAAAAACACGGCCCCCTCGCGTATTAGGGGGGCGGAATGAGTCCCCAGAACCAACAACGGGTGTTTTTGATGAATAATGGAGACCCATGAACAATGGGTTTGTATAGGAAGGGGGCGTGTCTGATAAAATGGATATCAAATATCTAAATACTGAATCGAGCAACTTAAAACTGTCTGGGGGCTTGAGTAGGGGCCTGAGTAGACGATAAAATGACCAAAGTTTTTTTTTTAAGTGAAATATCCCTTTAAAGGGGAAGACCACTCATTTTCAACATTTAACTATGTCTTTAATACACCTTAGAGCTGTTGTGTGGAAATAGAAAAGGTGTTGCCTAGAAAAGGATCATTGATTGAGGTCATGTGATCAGTGACATACGCAGGGTGTACTTTTGGCTCCGCCCCTCAGCCAAAAGTACACCCTGCATATGTCACTGATCACATGACCTCAATCGATTATCCAGTTCTAGGCAACATAGAGGGGGGGGGGGCTTTTTTCTTATTTCCACACAACAGCTCTAAGGTGTATTAAAGACATAGTTCAATGTTCAAAATGAGTGGTCTTCCCCTTTAAGTTAGTCTAGCCAGTTAGTCTAGTGGTCTGTTTGTGTCTCTCTGTCTGTATGTTTGTCCAGGGCTAATCTCACTAACCGCCGGACCGATCACAACCAAATTCATTGTGCACACTGCCAGTAGGCTAATTTACAAACTCCACTAATTTATTTCACATACTGTAACGTTTCATACTTTAAAATGTAATTTCATAAATCAATGCCTCCGATTGGGCTGAAACTGTGCCCAACTGTTGAGTCATATGTCATAGATGACCAATGTCATAGACAACTGACTTCAGAGGCTGACCACATGTAGTCCGAGATCCAAATTATCCACATGTTGTTCCTGTGTGGATTCCGAGATTCACATGATTTAAAAAATAATAATTGTATAATAGTCCTAACTATAGGCTCTAGATGTAAGTCATTGTTGAGCCCAGACTTATTATTATCATCAGACAGTGTAAGTATTATTATTTGGGGATGCATGGCTCCTGGTACTTGATCATGATGTGCAAAAGAACAGCATACCATTCTGTTCACTTTATTCAAGTGGATGTGTCCAACAACAAACATGTTGCCACACATCATCCATTCCAATGTCATATTATGCCTCTCACACAGCCCTGAGTAGGCCACCTGGCCTGCAGAGATATGCACTCTGCGTTGTGCTCCTTTCTCGTCTTTGGTTTTAAACAGAAGCTAATAATGACCCCCAAAAACAACCACCTAATTTCTGCTTTGAATAAATGTTTACATGATTATTTCCTTTTTACTTCCACTTTGATCTTTCAAATAATAGACAATATGATGTTCAACATGTAATTGTGGTCCTACCTGTTTGTCAGTCCTCTCTTTTGTAGCTGACACAGTGTAATGTCCTTTATGATGATCCATGGCACACAGCATGCAGATACACTGCTGGTCTGTGCGGCAGTAGACCTTTATGGGCATATTATGAATGGAACACATCTCCTGCAGTCGGGCAATGGCTCCAACCAGTTTGGCCACAGCAATAGGCCTCGGATTCTCCACAACCTGAAATCAGTAAAGGATCGAGGTCACTCACTGATGACAAAACAACAACAACAACAACAAAACAACAACAGCAGCAGCAACAACAACAACAAAACAACAGCAGCAGCAACAACAGCAACAGCAGCAACAACGGGAATGATGAGGTTCATGATTAAATCACATTGAGAAATGATAGAATGTGCTAGAACACTGTATACACTATATGAACACGGTGGCTCTGACCTTTCCATTCCATACTATGGAGTGTTGACTGTTTATGTAGTTGTACAGTGCAACGTATGCAGACCCCTTTAATATTTTTTTATGGAGTGCAAATGATCAGTACATTAAACGGTACATAACATGCACACGTACGTATTAAAGCCCCAAATATTAACGTTCCTGGTACCACCAGTTCCTTCATTTGAATGTTCCTTCGGTTGGTCAGAACTGTGGAAGATTCCGCAAGCAAGGCTCAGCTTTTTCATCTGCTCAGCCTGCGACACGCTTCCATGACCTTCATGAGCATCTTCCTTTCATGAGCTTAAAGGTTTCATGACGTTCAGTTTTACCACACATTAAAAGTCTTTGTCATGGTCCTTAAAACGTGTGTAGAAAGTTTTAACAAAAAATTCCACTCCATTTATCCATTGCAGGTGTTTTTCTCTCACATTTCTAAAGCCTTTTCAACTGCAATGAAAAAAATTGCCTGCGGGTGTCGCTGGTGAGGGATTTTGCCTGTCAATCATCGCCTCTGCTCCGCCCCCCCCCCCCCAAAGGAAAGGATAGGGGAGGGGAGGGGTGAGGAGGAGAGTGGGCGGGATTAATCGGCTGTGACCTCACTGCCGAAGGGCCAAGCTCAAATTACTTTTCGGAAATGGCCTAAATGTACACAATCTTCATCCTGTTAAGACTGTGTTACACAGAACAAACAATTTTAATCAGTTTAAATTAGATTTTCTAAATATAAGGTCACTAAATCTAAAATCCTTAATTTATGATTATATAGTCGATCATAACCTTGAAATCATGGGACTCTGTGAAACTTGCTTGAAGCTAATGATGATGCACAGCTCCTGATTGATGCATCTCCACCAAATGTTGTGTTTTCCAAAGTAGCCCGCACCACAAAAAAGGTGGGGGTGTTGCACTGATCCATAATTCAAAGTACCCACTAAATCACCCTATCACAGTTTAACGCAATCACCTGGGATACTCTCACTAAACTGGTCTCTACCTCAAAATCTACTACCTGCCTATTAGATCCAATTCCCACCAATCTGTTTAAAGAGCTGCTTTTTTAATTGTAAATGAGTCTCTAAATAGTGGCATTGTTCCCTCAATTTTCAAAACTGCCAAAATTAAACCCCTACTTAAAAAAACGAATTTAGACCCACACACTCTAGCAAACTATAGACCAATATCTAACCTCCCATGTATGTCCAAACTGCTGGAAAGAGTTGTTTCCAGTCAGCTCTCACAAATAATAACCTCTTTGATAGTTTTAAGTCCGGTTTCAGATCCCACCACTCCACAGAAACAGCACTGGTCAAAATCACAAATGACCTATTAATGGAGATGGATGAAGACAGGATCCTGCTGCTCCTAGACCTTATATTAGTGGCGCATTTGATACGGTCGATCACTCCATTCTCCTTGATCGGTTAGAATATCTGGTTGGTATCAGGGGTATCGCACTTGACTGGTTCCGCTCCTACCTCTCATATAGATCACTGCGTATATATTTCAATGACTCAATGTCAGATTACTCTACCGTCAAATATGGTGTACGACAAGGCTCAGTCCACGGTCCAATCATCTTCTGTCTATATATGCTACCATTATTGCATAATTGTATTATTGCATAATTGCTCCGGATGAGCAGGTTGGTGCCTTGCATGGTTTCCTCCGCCATCGGTGTATGCATGTGTGTGTGTGAATGGGTGAATGTAATGCACAATCTGTGTAAAGCGCTTTGGATAAAAGCGCTACATAAATGCACCAATTACCATTTATTTACCATTTACCATTAGCAGACATCTCCAGAAAGTTTGGCATAAACTTCCACTGCTATGCAGACGGCACTCAAATTTACATCCCCATCACAGCAAATGACTCATCTAACCTTATAAACCTCGAAACCTGTTTAACTGAGGTTAAGACATGGATGACCGGAAACTTCCTGCTCCTGAACTCTGGTAAATCAGAGATGATGCTAGTCGGCCCAGCTAAACACACCCATCTGTTCAATAACATAACTTTAAACCTTGATGGCTGCTCAATACAGATAGACAGACACACACATAGACAAGGCTAACATCATTGTTTTAAAGTGAGTGAATGAGTTTAGAATGCATCATGTATTGTTTTAAAGTGAGTGAATGAGTTTAGAATGCATCATGTATTGTTTTAAAGTGAGTGAATGAGTTTAGAATGCATCATGTGTTCTTTACCAGCTCCTTTTGCACTTGGTGGACGGCGTCAATAATCCCACTCCTGTGCTTCTCAAACAGGCCTTCTGTCACATCAGTGCATTCTGGGAACAACACAGACACAAAGTTGATTCAGCTGCTCAGACCAAGCCACCAGGACTGCGGTGGATTTTTAAAGCAGTGTCCAAATCTGGTATTGCAAGATTTCTCTACTGCGCATGCTTTAAGCCCCCAGCATTGAGAGGGGAAAGTGATGCTTGAGTGGCCTGGTGGCCGACTCTCGAAGTGCAGCTTACCACAACTGGGACCGGATACACGAACGAGCGAAAACGGTTTAGACCAATAGGCTCGACTCACAAGCTTGCACAAGGTGTTGGTCACAGAGGTGACACTACTGTGTGTGTGTATATATATATATATATATATATATATATATATATATATATATATATATATATATATACATATATATATATATATATGTGTGTGACTGAAGTGACATATATGACTTCACTTCACTGAAGTAAAGTCATTGTCCTTGAATGAGGTTACCCTCAACCACGTACTACAAACTAGCACCTACCTGTTTGACCCCATCAACATCCTAGCAATCGTCTCTTAGATGATAGTACTAACTGCCTAACGACACCAAATATAATCTGCTAAACTACTTTTAATGTGCACACTTGTGCTGTTTATTTTAAACATGTATGCTTTTAAATCAATATTTTACAAATTGCTGATTCGATGTATAGTCTTTGTACACAAAAGCTATTCATACTGAGCATATTTTCTTCATATGTGCTTTCAACGAGCCCACACAGTTTCTCCAAGAGCTGTTTCTTTCTACTTTTATCCTGTTCTACCAACGTTTCTACTCTATTATTTTCTCTTACATGTTCTGGTTTAGTGCCATTTAATGTCTCTCCTGTTGGTGAGCAGTTCACCAGTTTCTAGATGGGAAGTATAAAACCATTAAACTTCCCAACAAGTGATGCTAGTTGCAGGACAGTCTTCTCACCTTTAAAAGAGGGCCTTTGGTCGGGATTTTGGTTCCAGCACCTCACCATGAGTTTTACTAGCTCCTCCAGCCCTGGGGCCTGCATTGTTTTAACATCCTCTAGGGATGGCCTTACTACGTTGGAAACTTCATACCTTCCAATGATGTGACCAGGGTCTGAGAGAGTGGAGAGGAAGATGCATGATTTCATGGGTTGGGACATAGAGAAGAGAAACCTTAGTAATACACAGAATGGATACTTGTCAAATTGTGTTTCTAATTATTAGTATTGTTACATTCATATTAAGTCAAATAATGGAATCTGTGAGGCTGAGACAATGAGTGATTAAAGGGACTGTGTCCACCAAGATTATTATTATATATTTTGTCGCTGAGCGTAGCGTATGTTTTAAATTATTTACTATGAGAGCACTCCAGCAGCATGATGAGGCGCTGATCATTTATATTGCTCAGATAATTGTTATAATTTTGTCGGGTGCTTGGGGGTGTTTTTAGGCAAGCACCTTAGCGTTTTCAGCCGGGAAAAATAAATGTCTTGGTGGGCACTGCCTCTAAAGTAGGGAGAAATTGATGGAGAGGACAAAAACTGGGGACTTGTTAGGAGAAAGCAAGAAAAGATTAGGAAGAGAGAGAGAGAGAATTACTCACTTAAAATGGTCCACACCAGTATGGCGTAACTAAAATAAAAAGAGACATTGATCAGCAATTAGTTTACATATCCACATACTGTATCACACATGGGACAGACAGTATTAGCAACTCATTCTCAGCATTAGTGTTTTACAAGTACCAACACACAACATTGCTAAATGGCAACAGGATAAAAACCTCTGCCTAAACCTGGATTTATCACTGTACATCTGCACATATGAAATGTGTTTAGTTTGCACATAAGTACTTACATGTATCTACTTCCTCTGTAACAAAACATCTAACGAAACAGATAGATCAACATGACTATTGATTCTTCTACTTGCTGGTATGGAGCCTATCCACTGTAGCTAAGCAGCCGTGAATGCATTATGTTGGATATTCACGGGACTTTGCAGTGACACACAGCTGACTTTTTACATTCCAGTCACACAGAAAATGTCACAGGGAACGATGAATACCTGTAGACATCATAGGCACGCGTGGCCGGGCCTAACTCTGGAGGCGCGAAGAAGGGTGTATTCACCCCCTTGAGATCATTGTGTGTATCACAGTTGGCATACTTGGCAAGTCCAAAGTCAGTGATCTGAATGAATGAATAAAACATAAATTACACACACACACACAGAGAGAGAGAGAGAGAGAGAGAGAGAGAGAGAGAGAGAGAGAGAGAGAGAGAGAGAGAGAGAGAGAGAGAGAGAGAGACAGACAGAGAGACAGAGAGACAGACAGAGAGACAGAGAGAGAGAGAGAGAGAGAGAGAGAGAGAGAGAGAGAGAGAGATTGCAATACTACTGTGACAACAGCCAGGCAAGCTCCACCAGAGAATCAAGATGGGCACTTTTTGATGCGCTTGTGCCTGTGGCACACGTGGTCTTTGGTGTGGCTATTCTGATGGTTGACCCCTGACCAGTGTTGGAGCCAAGTTTGGTGTGGATCGGAGCAACGGTGCGCCTCCCAGGTCTGCATGTTACGTTTGTGACGTCCACCCACCGTCCGCCCACCCACCGTCGACCTACTTGCCAATTTAAATATAGGTTATGTATATGTCACAGGGAAATTGTCATTCCAGGGAAATTGAAAAAGGAGCGCTTGTTTTTAGGCGTGGGGCTTCTGTGCGAGGCAGGGTTTTTTCGAGACAGGGTTTTTTACGTGAGGCGCTCCTCCTCGCGAGGAGGAGGAGGAGGCGCGAGGCGGGGCTTTGATGCGAGGCGGACCTGGCTTTTGTTGTTCCCCCCCACATAGCAACCAGGAAGCTACGCTAGGGGAACGCTGAACACACGTTCACACGCATACGTGATAATAGTTATTGTCCATGACGGAGGCGCGCCGACTTAGCAGAGCTTGAGGCGCGAGTGCCCGCGCCGACCAGCCGATGGTCTGCTAGTCGAATCAGCGCCGTCCGAGTTGTAAACCGATAGGGGTAGAATAGATCTTTTCATGGATTACTGTCCACGTGTACGTGTGTGTCGTGGATAAACTAAAACAAATGTTAAAAGCCAGAACACAATAAAATTATCTTAACAGTCATGCTTTCAATAAACCAAATTGAAAGCATGAGCGTGTGCGCGCACGCGCGTGAGTGCGTGCACACGCATGCACGTTCATGTCTATGCACGTCTATGCACGTTGCATAAACGTTCTAGTCTAGTGTGGCTTGCATTGCCCTCTAGTGTTGGTTCTACAGAATTGCCTGGCGGGGTGAAAACGAGCGCTCCTTTTATAATTTCCCTGGAATGCCAATTTCCCTGTAACATATACAGTAGGTGGCCAGTGACTTTGGCCAGTTTCACTTTCAAAACCTTTGCATCATGCATGTCACACAAACAGAATGCAATGTGTTTTGTTGATATAGCAAGTTTGTTCATATAGAGTCCTATCCAGAAATCCACCATTTAACTGCCAAAATCCACATTATCAAAACCATTGGTGTTGTGTGCTGGATTTTAACGAACATCATCTCAGGTCACACCCTCCATGCAGGAGGTGTGGAAGGAAAATGGCCAAGTTCACTGGCCACCTACTGTATATACCTGAAAAAGACCAAGGTCTTTACGTTGTATTATTGCTGCTGAGCTGTGAATACAATTGGAGCATTTAAAAGTGAGTTGCAAGCCCCCATCTTGTTTTTCAAGAGGTAATCACAAACATAACATCCAGATTGTATTGGCCTAGAGGAGATCACAAACATATTATTGTCTATGTCAAGATACACAGTGTATAGCAATAATTGTGTCTAATCAGTTGAACTTGTTCTGTAGCTGAAGCCGACAGACACAACAAAACCCCTATAGTCTCAGCCCCTCCTCCTCGCTCACAACTGCTTACTTTCAGTGATGACGTTAACTAAACAAATTAAAAAATAAATACAAAAAATGCAATACTACTACTAAAACTACTATTATTACTACTACTACTACTACTACTACTACTACTACTACGAATAATAATAATAATAATAATAATAATAATAATAATAATAATAATAATAATAATAAGGGTAAATGTAATAATAATAATAATAATAATAATAATAATAATAAGGGTAATAATAATAATAATAATAATAAAAGTACATCGCTGTAACCCCTTCAACTAACTTAAACCCATGGTACGCATCACATAACTTTGCTATTTTGGTAATGTGTTTTTTGCCCCCAGCCCCACCCACAGGGCACATAATCCTTTGAGGGCTTATGGCTCAACTGATGGGCACAATTGCCATGGCCATCTTGGCCACCAAAACATTCCTGACCTGGTCCAGGGAAGGTTCCCAGAGTGATACAAGGGAGCTGGACACATACCTTTTTTTGTTTTTTGCTTCACACAATAACAGAATGGAGATTAGCATGAACAGTGCCAGAAGAGGGACATGCTTGACTCATGGTAATCCCCCCCAGAAAGGGACTCACCTTGACATTTAGGCAAGCGTCCAGCAGTATGTTTTGAGGCTTCAGGTCCTTGTGGATGAGAGCAGGTTCGAGACTGTGAAGGTACCTCATGCCCAGAGCCACTTGGTGAGCCAGTCGAAAGACCAGAGGCCAGGGTAGCAGATGGTTTAGTTGGTCCTGGTGAGGGTTTGGATCAAACAAAAACGTTTAATTCACAATATCAGAGACACAAATACAAAATATAGCTGCAAGCAGCGATTCAGGGACCAAGGAATGCAACAGGAAATGTGGAAAATGCAATATGTGCAACAAGCCATTGAAACAGAATGGATTGAACTTGAGCGAGAGGAGCCTGTATATTTAACAAATGATTATTCTAAACAGCTGAGCAGAGTGCTGAGGGATTGGGGATATTGTCTCTGTATTGTGTTGCTTATAATGCAAAAGTGATGTTTGGACAACATTTGTAGGAGTAATATAAAAAAGGTGTTGCAAAAATTCTATTAAATTAGTAAAAATACTTGAAAGTTGTTGAGAGTAATTTTTTTTAAATTGTGTTAAAATTAGTAAAAATACTTAAAAGGACATAAAATTAGTAAAAATACTTAAAAGTTGTTAAAATTAGTACAAATAAGTTATACATTGATACATTTTTGTTTTAAGTAAATACAATTAGTAAAAATATTGTACATTTATTCTGCTGCTGCTCCACATGCAGTGTTGCACTATTACTGTACTCTATTTGAGTAAAAGTACTTACAAGTAATTAAAGTCAGTTAAAACACTTTCTTAGAAATGTTATGTTATACCATTATTATTATTATTATTATTATTATTATTATTATTATTATTATTATTATTATTATTATTATTATTATTATTATTATTATATAAACCAATGCCTCCAAAAAAAGGGAAGAAAGCTGACCTGCAAGGAGAAGAGGGATCCTCCCTCCATAAGTTCCATGACCAGACCCACACATTTGAAGGCGGGGGGTCTAAGGCCCTTGAAGACCCCCAGGGCCCTTATGATAAAGGGGGACTCTGCACGTTGCATCACCTCATACTCATGAGCCAAATCCTCCTCATATGACACATGACATATATCATAATCAGCATCACCATCCCTTGAAACACTGAATTGTCCCTTATTTGGAAACTAAAAGACGTGTTCCTTATTGAACTGATAAGGGACATACTTTGTTCCTTATTTTTGGAAATCAATCAATGTTAACAGGTTGTTAACTACTTAAGCCCTCTAGAATTGTGTTGTGAGCTTATATATCTGCTACTTTCACTATTGTTTATTTGTTCTCATCTTTGAATTGTATAGCAAAGAATCAATTTCAATGCAGCAATATTAAAAAGAAAATGTTATTAGGAATTTGTACTTTGGATTACTTAAGAAGCCTATTTTCAAAAACATGTTTTGGGTCATTTTAATGTCTACTCAGGCTTTTGTGTGCCCCCCAGACAGTTGATATTTTATATTCATTTAATGAGACATACTCCTATACAAACCCATTGTAACTCCATTTTAACCAGGTTAAATTCATTAAAAACACTCGTCCTTGTTTCTGGTAAATTATATTGTCATTTTAATGCATGAGGGGGCAGTGTTTTTTCAATAAATGTTTTCATAACTTTTTTTCTTTGGAAAATGAAATAAATAAATAGTAATTGAAAAAAACACAGACCACTCACATATTAGAAGGACAATATCAGTCACCAGGACCATGGACGGGTGTTTAATATGGACTTTGAATGTCCAATTCCTATTATTATATTATGTTATATTATTATTATATTATTAAACACGTATTGAGTATCAATATGTGTTTAAAAAACGTACATTAACACACTCACTAATCTTGTCTTCCTAGAGGGTGTTTCTGATAAGATGAATATCTAAACACTGAATCAACCTATTTAAACCCTGTCTGGGGTGCTCACAAAAGCCTGATACATTAAAATGACTCCAAACAAGTTTGAAAGTGAAATATCCCTTTCCCTATTTGGTAGCACTTGCTATGCACCCTATGTGTATAACGCATAATTAACATACTTATAAGGCATTATAATCTGCTCATAACTCTGTATAATCAGATTTATAAGTGCTCATAAATACTCATAATGCTTTATAACCATAACCATAACACATTATAAGGCATTTTATAATGACTTATACGTATCAAGTGTTATAATACTTCTTAATTGCTGCCAAATTGGTAACAGTTGCTATGCATCCCAAATTAATTATCATAGTTATAATCCATTATAATCAATTGATAATGCTTTATTATCACTGTTATAATGTGTCATAACCATTATAATGCATTATTATAATGCATTATACTACGATTATAAGTTATTATAAGTGGACATTTGTTACTTTATGAAAATTTTATAAGGCTTTATAATCACATGTATAATGCCTTATTATCACTTATAAGGCATTATACTGTGATTATAAGTTATTATAAAGTGAACATTTGTGACATTATGATCATTTTATAAGCTGGCATTTTCATCGCCTTTAAATCACTGTTATAATGCATTATAATTACTGTTATAATGCATTATACTATGATCATAAGTTATTATAAGTGGCCATTTGTTACTTTATGATTTAATAATGCTGTATTATAACGTCTAAAATGCATTATACTCACTGTCGTAACGCATTTTAATCACTGTTATAATGCCTTATTATCACTGATAATAAATGATTGATTATATAGGATTATAACAATGAGAATTTTTGGGTTGCATAGCAAGTGTTACCAAGTGGGTAGCAATTATGAAGTATTATAATACTTGACATTATAAGTCATTATAACATGCTGTATAATGTTTTATGATTGCATTATACGTTGTTATGAATATGTATAACTGCAATCATCACGTGTTATAAGCATAATACAATGCATTGATACTTGAACTTATAAGTCATTATAACAAGCTTTATAATGTGTTATGGTTATGGTTATAAAGCATTATGAGTATGTATGAGCTCTTATAAATATGATTATACAGGGTTATGAGCAGATTATAATGCCTTATAAGTATGTTCATGATGCGTTATACACATAGGATGCATAGCAAGTGCTACCATTTGACCAGGAGTATATACTGACTTAAATACAGGAGTTGAGTGCTTTGTCCTCCACTGGCTTTTCCACTTACTTTAATAATTTAATGGCTACGTCTCGTCCCCACCGATGATGCCTGGCCTTGTAGACTTGACTAAATCCACCTGAACCAATCACCAACCAGCTCTGCTCGAAACTGTTCTCATCCATCACTTTACTGGAGTTCGCCTGTGCCATTGTTCACTGAAGAGAGGGAAGGAAGATTGTAATGGCAGCTCATTCATGTAACACACAAAAATTATAATATATATATATATATATATACATATATATACGTGTATGCGTGTGATGTAAACTCATTGAATCATCAGATTAATGTGTGTCTATATGTGTCATTAGACCTCATTATGTCAAAACTCAAATAAAAGAGTAAAAAAAAAAAAAATAGCAGATCTTGTACATTTTGAAAATTTTACTTTTGAACTGTAAGTACATTTTGTTGCCAATACTTTTGTACTTTTACTCAAGTAAGTCATTTTGCCTGCAGGACTTTTGCTTTTAACATCACATTTGTATATTGCAGTATTGCTACTTTTGTTTGAATAAAAAAAATCGGATTACTTATTCCACTTCTGGTCATACAGTTGTATTGTACGATGTAACACGGTCAGTGCTGGCAGATGTACGATAATTATTGTATTTGTACGATAAATGAACCCTCTATATGATGAATAATGCTAAAAAAGTCAGATCATTTCACCATTTCTCAAAAAAGGTGCACAAAATACCAAATTCCTTGTCTGCTGATTTGGCTTTTCACAATACGGATTGGAAAAATAAAACAATCTGACTTTAGATCTGCACTTGAAGTCATGAAGTTAATGATCAAGTCATTTTTCCTTAAGTAGGAGTCTCAAACAAGGTTGTTTCTTACAATAAATACGCAATTTGTGTGAAATGTATGATAGTTTTCTTCACAATAGGAATTGTAATGCTTCAAGTAGATTATTTAACATTTCCTATCTGGCAACATTGAACACAATAAAATGTTTCTTTGGTTTCCTGCCAATTCAATTCAAATCAAATCAAATCAAATCAAATCAAATCAAATCAAATCAAATCAAGTCAAATCAAATCAATTCAATTCAATTCAATTCAATTCAATTCAATTCAATTCAATTCAATTCAATTCAATTCAATTCAATTCAATTCAATGTGTCTACTGTCCTTACCTACAAGTCCTGATGAATCCAACGTCCTTGTCTGTGGAAATGTAAATGTAATTGCAATGTTGAATGTCTTAGTTGCAGTCAGTCACAGTGTCATGCAGGCTTGATACTAAAATGTGTTTCTATTACCTGCTCATATAATGAGCCCAGCTGGGCGGAGATACATTGATAGAGGGATACAAACAAACTAATGAAGCTCCTCCCACGCTTGGGTCATTGGGTGATGATGTCATTGTAAACTGATTGAATCTTCAGATGTGTGTGTGTCTATATGTGTCATTAGAATGCAGTATAGGCCATATGTCAGTTACCCCCCATAAAACACACAGAGAAGATTTGAAGATGATCACGTTTTCGTACTTTTACTTTGATGCCAATACCTTGTTACTTTTACACGAGCACAATTTTGAATACATGCCCTGTACTTGTATTACTACTTTTATTTCAACATTGTGGTATTGCTACTTTTATTTCAACATTGTGGTATTGCTACTTTTACTGAAGTAAACATAAACAATATAGGAGCCTAGCAGAAATGTTAAGTTTTTAACTTTTAATAGCATTTGACTCTTAAAAAATTGTTTTGGGCGTTTTTGGTCATTCTGAAAGGGTGCAAATTGAACCAAATGGACCATTACGGGTCCATTTGGTTCCATGGTCAAGTCACTGCTGTAATTTTGTATAGCCTGATGAAATAACACAAATTGTGTTGCTTTTGACATAGGCCTACTACTGTATTATGTTTACTATTCTTACCGTTATTCTACTCTTGTTGAATATTGGTATTGGCATATTGACTATTGGTAAGCTAATTTGATGACAAAATAAGACATCATTGTCCATAGTCCTTGTGACTGTTGTATTGAGGGAAACATTTTGTTGACAAGATTTGATGGTATGTTGTATGTAGGGAATAGAAACGCACTGGACTGGATATAGAACTTTTGTGTGACTGTAGGTATATGGAATAATGATTTTCAGTGATTACTTTGCCAATGTGGAAAGGAATAATGCTGTAACTGTTGAATTCATATGGATTGCTCCTGTGACATACTGTACAGTAGAAGTGAGTGTTGTAGTGACTACTGCTGTCGGCCTACAGTGTATGTTTGTATATATTTTTTTTTTTTCAAGAAACATCTCAGACAAAATTGACTATGATTATGGTCTGAGGCACTGTCAGTGCCACAAGGCATGTGTGTGAGTGCGGGCGGCACACACGTTCGTGTTCATGTAGCCTATATTTGGGTAGGGTGGCCTGAAAGAGTGTCTGACTCCCGGCCTGAATTACAGGGCCAGTCCGGGCCGGACATTTATACATATATACATATGTACATATATACATATATACATATATACATATATACATATATACATATATACATATATACATATATACATACTAACATACTAACATACTAACATGCTAACATACTAACATACTAACATACTATATAATACAAAAATTGAATGAGTTAGAGCTGTGACATGACAACAATGCCCTCTCTTTCATAGAGTACAAAGGTCTGATTCACAGTCCTTTGACAATGTGTGATCAAAGTGTTTCCAGTTGATTACATCTGGCTGTTGGTTAAAATTGAGATAGACCAGTGGTGTAAAGTAACTAAGTACATTTACTCAAGTACTGTACTTAAGTACAGTTTTGAGGTACTTTTACTTTACTGGACTATTTCCAATTGTATATACTTTTACTTCTACTCCACTACATCTCAGAGGCAAATATTGTACTTTTACTCCACTGCAATTATTTGAAAACTTGAGTTACTAGTTACTTTGCAGATATAAATCATTACATTATAAAACACTCATTAACCACTTTATCCATATTTTATACATAGGCTATTTGAAAATAGCCGATCTACAAGCTCACTGAGCTTATGACGAAAGCTGTACACAGAACAGACTGAACAGACTCAACTGTTGATAGCCTATTATAGAAAGCATGTCTAGAAAGCAAGCTTCAACAACATACATTAAAATCAGTCTTTCTAAAGGACTGCCTGCCTTATAGACTGGAGCAGACGGATAGACATGGATCGGGAGCACGCCTCCCGTGTCAAATTCAGCACAGGCAGGTTGGCCAAAATAATTGGTTGAAAAGGTTGATTAGACAAAATGTATTTGGCCGCGGACCCTCAAAATGTTTCATTCCAGGGACCCCCAGAAGCAAATATTTGAGTTACAAATGTTCCCTTTAAAATATGTTAAATTCAAAGATTTGCACAAATCTTCATGATAAAAAAAAAATAGCAGATATACAAGCTCATAGCGCGACACTTGGTGACGCGCTATGAGCTTGTAGATCTGCTATTTTTGAATAGCCAAAGTATAAAATATGGACAAGTAAGACGCGCGAACAAAATATTGTGTATTTACGGACTTGTAATCCGTGTTATTTCCCCGTGATGGGGAGAGAACATTGACTGTGTGTTTGTGTTTGTTGTGTGTGTGTGTGTGTGTGTGTGTGTGTGTGTGTGTGTGTGTGTGTGTGTGTGTGTGTGTGTTTTGCAGGCTGTTGTGCATTTTAATCAGAGCATTGTCTAAATTCCTGCACTCTGGCGCCCTCTGGGGGCCGAAGGAGCGGCAGCACCCGTGACAGTACCCCCTCCCGCCCACAGGACGCCTCCGGGCGTCCCACAACTGGACCGGGGGGGGGGGGGACGACGGGCCAGAACCTCTGGGGGGAAGGAGGACAGGGACAGGGATAGGGCCAGGGGGGAGGGGGGAGTCGCAGAGGGCGCAGGCAGGACAGGACGGTCCTGCCTGCGCAGGCAGGCAGGCAGGACTGCCTGGACGGTCAGTCTGGACGGTCGCCGCATCCAGCCGAACAGCGGCAGGGGGGACCCGGACGGCAGGCGAAGATCCAGGACAGAGACGTAGGGATCGAGGCCAGAACGGCCGCCGGGAACCAGCCGGACAGCAGGTGCAGAGCCGGGGGGGGGGAGGGGTGTGTGTGGAACCAAGGCAGAAGAGAAGAGGCCCCGGACAGCGACGACCGGGAAACGGGTCACGAGCGGCCCTGCCGAGACCGCGAACTAGCACGGAGGGACCGGACGCCGCACCTGGAAACTGGCGGCGCCCCTCCGGGTTCTCGCCGGGCGAAGAAGGAGCTGGAGATAGGACAGGAAGATAGAGAAAACAGGGGGAAAAGACAAGGCAGAGACGGTGAACCAAAAACCACAACTGAACGAAAAACAACACTCAGAACAGAGCGCGACTAAAAAACTAAACCAGAACTTAACTTCTTGGGACGCGGGGGCCTCACCGGACAGTCGTTGATGTAGTGGGCCGCAGTATAGACAGAGGCCCAGCCGGAGCCGCCGCTGCTTCTCAGTCTTGTCCATGGTCAGTCTTCTCAGTCACTTGTCCATGGTCCCCGGCGGGGAGCGGCCCCGGCGGGACCTCCCTCACAGGAGAAGGGACTGGAGACGACACAGGACCAGGACGGCGATGTCTCGCCACGGACGGGGACTGCCCGCGGTGACAGTATAATCGTCCCCGAGGTGACGATTATACTGTCACGGTTGGAACACGACAGGACGGGCTGGACCCAAGTGCAGGACACAAACACGGTTGGATAATAGAGAAAATGGGTTTTACTAGGAAATAATACACAACAGAGATACTCTTCACAGACAGAGGGAAAACATGTAAACATACACAGCACTGGCAAACACAACGCAACAGGGAAATATTGTTCTTTTACTCCACTACAATTATTTGAAAACGCAAACATTTTAGTACCTTTACTTTTGGTACTTTGAGTATATGTTGATGCCAATACTTTTGTACTTTTACTCAAGTAACATTTTTAACACAGGCCTTTTACTTGTAAACAGAGTATTTTTATATTGTGGTATTGCTACTTTACTTGAGTAAAATATTTGAGTACTTCTTCCACCACTGAAGAACAATAATTAAAGAACAGAGGATAATCTTTTTTTTCTCTCTCTCAATCATTATCATACAATACAGCTGTGTTTCGACCAGGGTTGCCAGATTTTGCGAGAGATATAAGCAATCAGGTCTATGAAAACAAGCCCAAGCAATCAGTTCTATGAAAAAAAGCTCAACAGACGTGACAACTATAGGCCACATGAGCACTTTAAACCTGCTTAAACCTATAAGCTCTCAACAAATAAAAAACAGCCTGCAACTAATATTTACAAGCAACTTTACAGACAAACAGGTCGCTTATAATAACTAGACATGGCGACGCTGGTCGCGACGCAATCCCTTCATTTCAATCAGTGAGACAGGACATGGTGGTCAACTGTATGCTAATGACCATGTCCATGGCTTCCAGAACAAGTTTGGCGACTATACTTTCACAGTCAGGTACAGTCAGTGGCAAGAGGGGGTGGGGGGAGATACAGAACTGCCTCAGTGCCTAGCTCTTATCTATGGGGAAGCTGCCAGCACCGATGCTTTTTTTTTTCTTTCTTTTTTTCTTCTTCCCATTAAAGGTTGGAGTACATAAAGCACAGAGTAAAAATCCCATAATAATTTGGAAAGACTATGTCGTCGCACGACTAGTTACCACAAAAAGGTAGTGGCGTTACAGCGGTACGGTCCCTAAAGCATTGGTTATCAAAGTGGGGTCCTTGGGGGGGTTCTAGGGGGTCCCCAGCAAAATATGTTAATATTGCATCACACTAATTTTAACCACTTTAACCTTTTATACTTTGGCTATTCAAAATATTTATTTTCTTTTTTTCCTTTATTTATTCAGGGAAACCCATTGAGAGCAGCAAGCTCTCTTTTTCAAGGACGTCCTGATAACAAACATTTGAATCACATTACTATGTCACAATTAATTTAACAATAAAGCAAAAAAGAAAAGCAGAAGCATAAAACAACATTAAAATAATCACAAAAGGCGGTGAATCAGACAATACAGTGAGGACATGGAACACAGAGATTTAAAATCAGATGCAAATAAACAGTGTAACATGAAACAGGTGCAGTCACTATGTAGTGTGTCCTATTATTTTTCTTGATCAATAAACATAATTACATGAGTTCTGCCTATTTGTTTTTCTATATTGTTTGTGTGTGTATATGTGTATATGTGTGTATGTATGTATGTATGTATGTATGTATGTATGTATGTATGTATGTATGTATGTATGTATGTATGTATGTATGTATGTATGTGTATATATATATATATATATATATATATATATATATATATATATATATATATATATATATATATATATATATATATATATTGTTGTGATGGGCACATGGGCAGTACCATGTGGCACCTTATATGTGAATGTGTGTAACATGGGAATCAGTTACCTATAGATTTGAGATGCCTCCTAGTCTGATTGGATGTGCATGTTATTGTCACGCTGTCATTGGCTGTCCTGTGTGCGGCGCTAGTTTGATAGGAGACGTGAGCATTTCCTTGTTCAGTGTTATTAGGGTTTCTCAGTGTTCAACAGCATGGACGGAGCGTCTCCCGTTCTGTGCTAGAACGAGCTAGAACAAATTAGTCACGATCAGAGACCTCAAAAACTACAAGAGTGAGGACTTGATCACAGGCTAGAGGAACAGGACTGGTCCGACGTACTAAACAGCACTCAGGTAGACGAATCTTGGCATGGCTTCAAAACCACAGTGTGGCTCCCATGAAAACCATCAGGGTTAAAACCCGCTCGGTACCATGGATGAATTCGGACATCCTTACTGCCATGAAAGTCAGAAACAAAAAGTGTTCTGAGCTTCATAAAGGTAGGATCAAACTCGCCAAATGCTTTAACAAGGGTCTCGCATTCCACTTAGCTAATCTCAAAAAAGAGAGAAACAAGCTAAGAAACACGGTAAATGGCATGCTCCTGTTAGCAGAAAAAAGCTACCTCGATGACAAAATTGAGGAAAATCAAAACAAACCACGAGAGCTTTGGAAGCTATTCAACAACCAACTAGGCTGCAGCAAAAAATTGAAAACCTCAAGGTGAAGGAGACTCTCACCACAACAAAGCGGGAAGTGAGTAAAATCCTCATCATATTCTTTACGACCGTAGCCTCAGAACTGGTTGAAAAACTACCCCCTCACTCTGGGTGCCATGGTAAAGAGTATGTTGACTCATTTTACGAAAAACAAGGTGTACGCAAAGATGATTTTAAACTCTCCCCTTGGAAAACAGATGAGGTGTTTTTAAAAATTGAGTGCACTTCAACAACACAGAGCCACAGGACTCGACGATATCCCCGCCAAATTTCTAAAAGACTCAGCCGCCTCCATTGCTCCAATCATTACCCACATAATAAACCTCTCCATCATACAGGGACGGGTCCCTAACGACTTCAAAAAGGAAACCAATTAGACCCTGGCAACTACCGCCCTATTTATATTCTTAGCTCCATCTCGAAAGTCATGGAAAAATCTATACCAGGGCTACTCAACTTAAGATGGCTCAGTACAGGGGCCACTCAGCAAAAAAATCGAATTTGTAACACACTACACACTTATTGTTATAAGAAAATGTACATTTTGACATCATATTCTTTTCACTGTACCTTTTTTTTTTTTTGGTAAAGGTATGGCACCTGCCCTACCTTTTTGGTTTGACCATGACGGGCCGCAGAGACGCTGCGTTGGGGCAGCATGTGGCCCACGGGGGTTGAGTAGCACTGATATATACGAACACAATTGGCCGGTTTCAGGGGAGGGAAGCCGGGCGCGGGGTGGGTGATACTTGTCACTGTACTTACTCCTACGGGCTGGGGCGGCACCTGTCAGCAGGGAGTGTTGGGCGGGAGGAATAGGACAAAGGTGTCCTCCCGGTGGGGGCTCCTCACTGGCAGGTGAGTCAGTAGGATACAACAGCATTGACAGCACACAAATGTGTGTGGGGAGGAAATCATTGGCATAACGACTAAATTGGAAAGAAAAGGGGGTAAAGCGCTAAAATACACAAGGAGACTGAAAAGTTCCATTGTGCTTTTAATCCCTCTGTTGCCATGTTCTGCAGACTGGTAGACCAACATGTGTCCACGCAAGTGTCTGTCTGTAATAAAAAGTGATGTCACTCTAACATTGAGTAATAGAGAAAAAGGCTTTGTCTGACCTACGGTATGTAAGGATACAATACTACTGTAGTGATTTAAAATGCTGACAAGGGAGGTCCAGTGGTTGTACAGAATATAATCTAATGTTTTGATGTGTGAGAGAGAGAGAGAGAGAGAGAGAGAGAGAGAGAGAGAGAGAGAGAGAGAGAGAGAGAGAGAGAGAGAGAGAGAGTGTGTGGTCAGGTTTCAGTATCCTGAAGACACTGTCATGCAGTTTTGATTTCCTCTCCGCTGATTCATGCAGACATTCCTGTAACACACACACACACACACACACACACACACACACACACACACACACACACACACACACACACACACACACACACACACACACACACACACACACACACACGCACACGCACACGCACACGCACACACACACATTTTCACACAGTGTGGCATTCCATCAAACGACCAGTAGATGGCAGGCAAGCACCATGAAAAACAGACTATTTCATTTCCGCTTCACCACAGTATCACTCCATCAGTAATGCCAAGTCTGCGTAGTATAAGTGACTTGAGCTTCTTTTCTGTAGAGTTGCTTGTAATTATTGGTAGTTGCAGGTTGTGTTTTATGGGGGCTTGCCCCCTAATGTTGTTCAAACCAGTGGTTCTCAAACGTTTTCATGTCAAAATTAATATGCATTTGTCCGTATATGGCAACACTGCACTCCATCTGTCTGTGTAAAATGTTTATGGTTTTCATGTCTACAACCCCTCAGTCAGTCAAATCCATACGACATGAATCTGTTTGATAACAATCAACCAATAAGGTATTATGACTAAACACTTGCTATAGTTAAGCTGCTTCTGGAGTAATGTGATTTGCAAGTGAATGCCCTGCTGAAAAAACCAGCACAAACCAGCTTATGGTGGTTGCTGGTTTTAGCTGGTTTTAGCTGGTTTTAGCTGGTATTAGCTGGTCTTAGCTGGTCTTAAGCTGGTTTAGATGGCATACCAGGCTGGACAAGCTGGTCAGGCTGGTCAGGCTGGTTTGCCAGTGTAGTTGGTTAGCTGGTCACTAAGCTGGATTCTGCTGGTCTTTGCTGGTCAGCCAGCTGGCTGGCTGGACTGACCAGCAAAGCCAAGCTGGTAGCTGGTCTTTGCTGGTCAAATGGGTGGACTGCCCAGCAAAGACCAGCTTACCAGCTAGACTTAGCTGGTCAGATGGCTGGACACTGGACAGACCAGCAAAGACCAGCTTAGCAGCTGGTCAAGTTTGGTTAGATCAGTGGTTCTCAACATGTGGATCGGGACTCCCAGGGGGGTCCCCACGTGATTTGGGGGTGGTCCCCAGATGACAGTGAAGTGATAATTTAAGGACCTTTAAGACCTTTTTAGTACCTAAAAAAACCACCATTACTGCATCAAAAGTAATCAACAAACTATACTATAAAAAAATGTCAAACATTGGCCAAATTGTCTAACAATAATAATAATATAAGAAAACATTTTGAAAATAGCAGATCTACAAGCTCACAACACCTTCCTTGCGAGGCGTTGTGAGCTTGAAGATCTGCTATTTTCACAATAGAGTCAAACTAAACGTAATGCATCAACTCCTACATTCCAAGTGCTTTAAGGGTGGGGGGTCCCCAGTTCAAATATGATTATTTTGGGACGTCGCGGCCTGAAAGGGTTGAGGACCACTGGGTTAGATCACGTGTGTGTTTCCCAAAACAGTGGGTCGGGGCCCATTTGTGGGTCATGTACACATCACGAGGAAAGATCCTTTTTTTTGTTTCCTACAAAAATATATTACTATATTATTTCAAAACATTTCCCACCCAAAAATCTAAAATCTTCATCAATAAAAAAACAAATAAATACAAAATCTAAGAAATTCCATCAATTAATAAAAAAAAGCATGCAGTGAAAATAGCAGATCTACAAGCGTTGTGAGCTTGCAGATCTGCTATTTTAACTAGTTTGGATCCCGGGGAGACATCATACCTGCCATTAGACTGTGAAGATTTTCTTCTGTTACAATTGCCCCCCCCCCCCAGTATATACAGTATATATATTGTATTGTATTGTATTGTATTGTATTGTATTGTATTGTATTGTATTGTATTGTATTGTATTGTATTGCATTGTATTTTACTTTACATTTCTTGTCCTTTGCTTGTGATGTGACATAAATATTATATTTAATAATAATAATAATAATAATAATAATAATAATAATAATAATAATAATAATAATAATAATAATGTATTATTATTATCATGACAACATTCATCCAAACTTATTTACTTAATTTCGCAATTGGCAAATAATATGCTAGTTTGATTCTAAATAACACTTTTTTTTGCTATGGTTACCAAAATGAACAGATCTACAGATCTACATCTTGTCGCAATTTGACGTGTTGTGAGCTTGTACATCTGTTTTTACAGAGAAGTTGGCCCTTTATGGGCCCTGAGCAGTGTTGCCATATCTGCTTATTATAAGTGACTTTGGTCTTGTTTTTCTGTAAAGTTGCTTGTAAATATTAGTGAAATATTTCACTTATTATTTTTGAAAATAGCAGATCTACAAGCTCACAATGTGTTGCAAATGCGACGCACTGTGAGCTTGTAGATCGGCTATTTTCAAATAGGTTTAAAGTGCAAATGTCGCTTCTTTTGGGCTTAATTTTTTTCACAGACCTGGCTGCTTATTTCTCTCACAAAATCTGGCAACACTGTCTCAGCAGGCTCGCGACCCTTGAACTCTATGCCCGCGACCGCTCGAGATGCGCGGGGAGAACGAATGCTGTCTGACAGTCGAGCTGCCTCCCTGCAGGCTGGAGCTCTCACTTCAATAGAAAGTTAGATAAATTGCGTTGCTTTGGATTCATCAAAAATAATTATAAACCGGCTTCAGAGAAGATAAAAGAAAGAAGAAGAAGCGGCGGACATTTTAGGTGAGTGTTGACACACAGAAATACTATTTATGTAGGCGTTTTAGGCTACTATTACTGTATTGAAGTGCGTAGGCTGCTGTGTTCGAAGTCAATCACAAGTGACTCATGTCATGACCCAACTCTACACATTTAGTTATTTAATTTGTCTTGATAAAGGGATTATGACAATAATTACAATAAATTATTGTGGGAATATACAATATAATTTATACTATAGGCCACTACTGCTTGCCTGTGTGCCGCTCAAAACTAAATTCAGAATATGACGTCTGTGTGTGTGTGTGTGTGTGTGTGTGTGTGTGTGTGTGTGTGTGTGTGTGTGTGTGTGTGTGTGTGTGTGTGTGTGTGTGTGTGTGTGTGGACACATGCTTTCAGTGATGAAGCTACAGAGTGTTTTAATATCCCGTGAACTCTGAACATTAATGATTCCCTTGTCTGTCTGTCTGTCTGTCTGTCTGTCTGTCTGTGTGTGTGTGTGTGTGTGTGTGTGTGTGTGTGTGTGTGTGTGTGTGTGTGTGTGTTATTATTACACATTTCTTTGGCTGCAGTGGCCAAAATGAATGGTTTGCAGCCCTACTAAAAGAGAAAAAGGAAGAGAGAACCATTATGTGTTATGCCCCCCCCCCTCCCACAAAGAGAAGAAAACAGTTTGAAGGTAAAGTGATATTGTTTTGTTAAATGTTAAAGTAATCATTGCTTGTTCAGTAACAGGGGTCTCCCAGACTCTCCACCTCTTTAGTAAGCCGAAAATGCATTTCCAGGAATACCAAATTTAACCAATCAGAACTCATACAGGATACAGGATAAATAAGTTACAATTGGAAGTGATGACACAAAGAAGTGGGCATACAAAATTTGAACCCATTTAGACCAGGAACGCATCTGTGTAATTGTTTTGATTTCTTTGGCTAGACCTTTGGCTTCAAAAATAGCAGATCTACAAGCTCATAGCGCGACACCGAGTGGCGCGCTATGAGCATGTAGATCTGCTATTTTTGAAAATCTTTGAATATATATGTTTTAAAGTGAACATTTGTACCTCAAATCTTTTTCCTTTTATGTTCAAAAAACTTTTAGGATTTAGAGAGCATTTTTAGAATCGGCCCCAGGTCTTAATGGGTTAAAGCTGCACTATGTAACTTTCCTCTTCTACCCCGGATTTGAACCCGGTTTCCTGAGCAAGTGCTGTAACCTTTTACCATTGAGCTAATAGAGCCTGCCTGCTTGCTCAGGTGATACATTGAATCTTGACCATCAGATCAAAATTCATGTCAGATCCTGTGTCTAGGTGAGACATGACCTTTGACACTATCTAAATGTCTCAATAGAAGAGCAGGGAGACTAAATACAACCACCCCAATTATATAAGTTATATTGTATTATTTGTATTAACATACTCTAACATACAGATTGTATAAGTTATATTGTATTAATATACTCTACGATACAGGTTGCATAAAATTACATTTTATTCCACTTTAACTTTCTAACAAAAAACATCTTGTTTTATCCAAAATATATTACTTGCACTACCTTTAGACTCTGACTCGTCTGAATACGGTGGAGATGCTGTTGTTCCCCAAGCTATCCACGACGAAATGTCAAGTACAGTCATACCCAGAAGAAGGCCAAAGAGTTGGAGCTGGACCTACAGCATCTTAAAACTAAGTAAGCAATGAAACAGTTGCATGAGTTTGCTCTTCTCTTTTTGTATATATCGATATGTTGGTTATTTGTTCTCATGTTCTTTTTTACTTAGATCTTGACCACAAATGTTAAAAAACATTATATAGAAAGCATGTTAAATGGAGTGGACAGATGCTAGGCTCATTATTAAACTGGTATCCTACTAAGGCATACATCAATTCAGTTTTTATTTTTTATTTTTCCGTACCCTGTTCATGCTTTAAGATGCAACAAATTAGAGATTGCAAAACAGAAACTGGAGGAAGGGCCCCAATATAGCTCTGCAGCAAAGCCTGACATCCCTGCTGCAGATAAGCAAACCAGTGACAGCATAGGTGTGTTTAGACAGTGATACTGTTCTACGGAAAATGGTGACAATGTGTACAATATAAGTACTGTGATACTGCCAAAAGGAGCTTAAATATGATTCTCTACATTTTCAGTTGCAACTTCCTCCGTTTCCTCTTCCCCCGAGTCAGACGATTTGGCATCGACACCTGGGATGTTTGACGGCAACGGTGACAAGGTATTGAAGAAACATACTGTGTAGGACAGTGGTTCTTAAAAGTGGGGTTCCACAGTGTCCCCAGCTAAATAAGAAACAGTTATCATTTCAAAAATAGGCAACGTGTCATGATGCATCGTGAGCTTGTAGATCAGCTATGTTTTGCTATTTTTGAACTATTTTTGAACAGTTTTGCCTATGGCATGAACAAAATAGGGATGCCGGGTGGAAAAGGTTAATTTCACTACTATTTTACCAGCTAGAATGTAATCCAATGACAATGTACTGTATAAGAATTACTTCAACTCTCCCCACCTACAGTATAGACAGTTGTAGAATTCTGTACTAAATGTAATCCAACAATTAACATCTTCTCTATTGGAGGTCCATGGCACCAACTCTTTTCTAAATGGGTCCACATTTGGGGGTCCTTGAAAATGTAATTTCTTTACAGTAAATTCTGTTTGAAGTGGGCCTGCTTTTGTCAAAAATGAGTCTGAAATGTCATGGTAAAATGTTTTTTAATTTCTAAAACATGTGTTGTTTTCTTCTGTTTCAGGTCCACATTGGCTCTGGTGTGTGGCTCGAAAAGGAGATCTGGAAGATGGTGGCAGCAAACACCAAGGACTCCCTGTTCATGAAGGAGCTTGCTGTTGCCATTTGGGGGACAACAACCCTGAAGACCATGCAGGAGCCTTACAAAGAATGCCCCACTAGCAAGGGGGAGGCCAAACCCCCCTGACCGCAGGACTCAGAAGAGGTATGTTTACTGAGGGGTGGGGGGGTTCATTATGACTTGATCTCATAATTCAATCTGCTCTGTGCATGACTGTAGTTCTCTTTTCCAGAAGGTGGAATTCCCGTTAGCGTTACCTGTTCAGTTTTTCATACCTTCATTTGGTTATCTCAGCAGCATACTGTTTCAACCAGAAACACATATGGAGATGTTGGTTGTAGCCAATCAAATGAAGCTATGAAAAACTGATCGGGAAACGGGAATGTCACCTTCTGGAAAAGAGATTATATTAAGCTTATTAATCAATCATAAAAGAAAATACTCTATTGTAATAAAATCAATTTTATGGCTGAAAGAAATGCCGATCTACAAGCTTGCAACTCGTTGGACGTGTTGTGAGCTTGTAGATCAAAAAAGTAATCAATAGAATAATCGCAAGTAGAATAATTGGTAGTGGCAGCCCTACATGCATGTTTGGCAGGGGTAGCTTTTTCCCCCAAATTGTTGTTGTCCATTGTAGCCATCTGACTTATTGCCTGCCCACTGTCCACCCACCTTTTTCATTCAAATGCATGTTTTCTAACTGAACTGAAACACGGGGTTAAAAAAACACTTCACCCCATTTTCAACTCATCTTCATATAATTGGTCCTCACTAATACACATTTTAAGATGGCACCATTTATGTCTACTCACTCTGTGTTTCGTTGATAGGTCGTGGACAGTTTAGAAACCTGCCTACCTTTGACATCATCGGTAGGCAGGTTTGGTCATTTAGAACAACTTTATTTGTTCATTATTAATGCAAGAACAATGGCTTCTACTTCTGCATGCAAACTTTCCAGGTAGAGACACACTGTAGTTTCTATTAGCTTGGAATCTCCATTGGTGATGTCACTGGTAGGCAGGTTTCTGAACTGTCCACATTCCACCAATGAGTGGCAGAACGAGTAGACAGAAATGGTGCCATTGTATAATGAACATTAGCGAAGATCAGTTAGTTATATGAAGATAAGGTTGAAAATGGGTGAAGTTTAAGTTACTTTAAGTTTTTCTCAAAACATCACAATTCATTTAACTCACCCCATGCAGTATATTGCTAATTATATTTGTTTTATTGTTGGGGGTTCTTGTTTGTTTTCTTTCAGACTGTTTCCATTGGTGGATGCAGGGGCAGAACATTCTCACAAAGAGGAAGGCCATGGACCATGGCCAGGACATCAATAGAAAGGACAAGAAATTGTGTGTCTGTGTAGGGGGGGGTTGATATGGGGGTAATGCTTTATAGCGCCACCAGCAGGCCGATTTTTGCAAGACACATTTTTGGCTGCAACTTTACAGATGTTTTCCAAACATCACACACATCGGTATACATTATCTCCATAGTCATGTAATCAAGACGGATCTGTCCGATTTTTCATATTCTCTCACTCTTTTCCAGTCATTTGAACACTGTGTGTGTGTTAGTGTGTTCCTCAGGTTGAAGTTCATGTATTTATGTGTTTATTTATACATTTATTTGTTATTTAAATGTTGTTTTTGAGGGTTTTTTATAAGTGTTTAATAAATTATTGTTATGTATGAAATTGATACATGATTATTTATGACTTTGTGGATTTTGCTCACTTTTATATAGGCTACTGTAGGCTACTGTTTTTTAAATATACCACGTGCTGTGGGCACCTGGCTGAAATTCACCATGATCATGCATCCTCTCCAGCAAAGTTGGTCACTGCATATCCAGAATACACCTGAATACACATAAATACCAGATAGCAGCTTAAACCAGCTTAAACCAGCTACCAGCTAAACCATCATAAATACCAGCTACCAGCTTAAACCAGCTAAACCATCATAAATACCAGCTACCAGCTTAAACCAGCTAAACCATCAAAAATACCAGCTACCAGCTTAAACCAGCTAAACCATCAAAAATACCAGCTACCAGCTTAAACCAGCTAAACCATCATAAATACCAGCTACCAGCTTAAACCAGCTAAACCATCAAAAATACCAGCTACCAGCTTAAACCAGCTACCAGTTTAAACCAGCAAAACCTACCACCTTAAGCTGGTCAACCACCAAGACCAGCTTAAGGTGTGTTTTGGACGTCCAAAACACACCTTAAGGTGGTCAACCACCAAGACCAGCTAAAACCAGCTGGTCCAGCTTAGGCTGGTCTAAGCTGGTTTTTTCAGCAGTTTACCAGCGTATTATACAACAGGTAGTTCCGACCAAGCAATCTGATTGGTTGAAATAGCTTTCTAGCCGTGCTTCAAACCAGCATCATAGCACGGGCCTAATCACATTAATAAATCACTCCGCACTGCAGTCCGCAGTTTCCGCACCTGCTTAGACCATATATGGCACAGCTGTGCTGTGACGTCACGCTGTCCCACGATAGGAAAACAAACAGACAGTACCCACCGCCGCCACCGGAGAACAAACAGCTACGCAAAATGGACTATGTTGTTAATTTTGACTTATTTGGTGGACTTACGGTTGATCAATGGTTAGAAGAGAGCACACTAAATCGCCTAAAATCCTATAATAAAAGGAATAACTGGAAAAAAGTGTGCTTTATTTCAATGGTAACATCCATACTGTATAAATATCCTCCTGTGTTAAAGTAAAATTACTCTCATTTCGTTAACATTCCAGTGTATGTTATACTTTATCGTAGGGGGAGAACGGGGTAAGATGAACCACTTTTTACTTATGTTGACCTCTAGGCAAGGAAAAATTAGATCTACTTAAAGGACAACTTTGTTTTTTTACAACCAAGGTATATATTTTAGCTTGTAATTAAAGTAAATAAAAGATGAGTGTTATTTTTTTTTTCATTTACTGCTTTCTATAGTTTTAACAATTTTCGCGATATTGTTTACAGTGGGCGGGGGCATTCTGTCCGGTGGCTAAATATGCCTTTTTTACACAATAAAAAAGCTCCTGTGGTCTTTGATGGCCAGATGTGAGTTATTGGGGACTAGAAGAGCTACTGTAAATAATAATAAAGAAAACACCGGGTTATTGTGTAAAAAAAAAGACATATTTAGCCACCGGACAGAATGCCCCCGCCCACTGTAAAAAAGATCACGAAAATTGCTAAAACTATAGAAAGCAGTAAATTTAACATTTTTAACACTCATATTTTATTTACTTTAATTACAATCTAAAACATAAACCTTGATTGTAAAAAACTAAAGTTGTCCTTTAAACTTCAAGATGTCTTCTATCAATTGAAATAATGAGTGCGCATCTATGACAAATGGTTGTAAAAATATGGGTTCTCAAAAGAAAGTGGTCATGTGGTTAGGGTTAGTTATTTGCCCCAAGTAAGGGGTAAGTTGATCCTAGTCAAGGGGTAAATTTACCCATATGATATTTAGCATTTAGCAAGTTTAAACTTGAACAAATAATGTATTCACGTATCAACAATAATTCAATAACACATTTCCCTTTTGCAAATAGTCTTATTTATTTTCTTAATGGTATTTAAACAATATAAAACCAATTAAATAATGTTTGTTATTCAGAACCTTTTAATATTTGCAATTGTTAATACAATATTGAAAACGTGAACGTGAATACTTTGAGAAGAAAAGACATAATAAAAAATATGAATGGTGATTAATATTAGGATAATTGGTTCAATTTACCCCAAGGCATTTGGTTCATCTTGCCCCATGGCCACCATTTTGACCTAACCTGGCTAGCTTAATGCTTCAGGCTAATCTTTAGCTAAATGATTCATATGGTTTTATACATTGGAATATCACCAACATGCATGATATATAAGTTTCAACCTGGGTACATTTGCTTTAAAATAAAAATCATTATACCATAAAAGTAAAAAAAATTACTTTGACCAGCAAAAAACACTTTTTTGTGTAGAAATATGCTTATCACTTTGCCCATGTGTCTCTCAACTTCACAGCCAGGTGGAAATGATGGGTGTGTCCTGATTTTAACACATTGACTGCCAAGGGGTTTTCTAGAACAGGCTCTCCCACTGCCAAGGTTTTTGACCATTCTGACTTATTTTTGAGGGCCCACAGAAGATTTTGTACTAGGACTATGAAAACATAGAATATCTCAGAAGAAAGCTTAGAATCTCTTCTTTCATCTGAAAAAAAAGTGCTAGCTATAGAGGAGTTTGAATACAGCTTGGTTTTCATCAAAAAGAGGCCTTTTTCTTCAGAAGCTGAGATATGAGCGTTTTAGTAAATGACACACATTTAGAGGCATAACTTGATTTCAAAAGTGTTTCAAATGTATTTTGCGCCTTCATTGACATCAGTCATGTAAACAATACTTGTTTATAAAAAGAAATAAAATAAAACTGCTTTTGATTGTACATTTATTGCTCTGTTTCGCTCCAAAGTGCTCAATTCAAACAACATTTTTCACTTTTTTTTTTTTTTCCAAATAATAATAAATAATAATAATTCAAAGTTGATGTGCAACATCAATATATTCATCGAGAGCGTCATTTTCCAAACTTTTTGCCCACAAAATTCAAAATCTCAATACTACATTCATAGCAGATCTACAAGCTTGCCTTTTTTTCTCTTATGCCATTTATGACATGTTGTGAATCTCTAGGGAGTTCAACATCAACAAATTGGTGCTATTAGAGCAAAATAAATAAATACAAGTAAAATCTCTGCCTGGCTATAAATCACATGAAGCAGTATGAATAGGTAGGTTGAGGTTGGTAGGTTGAACAAAATAGTAGCAGCCGCTTCACAAAGTGCAAGTCATTTCAAACTAAATCAATCAAATAATAAATACTAATCATTCAAATCAATAAATTGAGTGCAATTAGTGCAAATAAATAAACAAAAATAAAGTTCTTTTTTTTTGCAGCACCCTGAGCGGATCAGCGTGCGTCTACCCTTCACCCGGCTCTCGAGGCCACTCTAGTAGTCTTGTACAGTGTGGTAACGATGTGTACATTTGTAGTGCAAGGGCACACGACAGGACTTACACTCATAGCTTGTGTCGCTCCGGATGTTTTTCCCGTCCTTCTTCTTCGTCGGTAGCTTCGATCGGGCACAAACCCTACAACGCCTTTGTGGGTACTGCTTAGAAGAACTTGATTTTGGGAATTTGATCAGTTCGTGATCTAGTCTGTCATTCATCCTGGACGGAGGGTCAACGTTTGGTGGCAATGGGTGTCTAACACGTCGGGCATCCCCAGGAGGCGGAGCCTCATTCCTACCCTCCTGAGGACGGGCGGCTCCGGGGCGATCCCCAGGAGGCGGGGCCTCATTCCTACCCTCCTGAGGACGGGCGGCGCCCTCTTCCTGCTCAGGGAGTGGGGCCTCAATCCCATCCCCCTGAGGAAGGTCTTCATCCTCTTCCTCGGACCCCTCCTCAGGAGGCGGGGCCTCATTCCTACCCTCCTGAGGACGGGCGGCGCCCTCTTCCTGCTCAGGGAGTGGGGCCTCAATCCCATCCTCCTGAGGAAGGTCTTCATCCTCTTCCTCGGACCCCTCCTCAGGAGACGGGGCCTCATTCCTACCCTCCTGAGGAGGGGCCACTCCCCCAAGGTTCCCGAGGGTGGTCCAGGACTTCACTACTGCCATGATGAACGAGTAGAAGTTGTGAATTCTGCCAGCTGGGTGCCTGGTCTTGTAGATCACATAGGCATTGAACTGGGCAATCTGGAGCATATAAAATAAGAACTTTTTTGTCCACTTCCTGGTTTTCCTGGTGCACATGTAGTAGCTGAGGTTCTGGTCCAGCTTGTCGACCCCGTTCATGTGTTTGTTGTACTCTATAACACACACAGGCTTCTCTTCGATCACCCTCTTCCTCTTCCGTTTCTCCTTCCTGGACACGGGCAGCATGCCATCAGGGTGCAAGGTGGAGATCATCGTGACGATTTTTGTTTTCTTGGCTCGCCATGCCAGTACCATCACGTCCCTGGAGTGGCGAGAGATGGTGGACCCCAGTGGCAGCTTTGCAGGGGTAACATCTGCGATGGCTGCTGGCTGTCCTCGGCGCTTACGAAGGGTCCCGCAGACGTATGTCTTTTTCTCATCCAGGAGCATAATGGCCGTGTCCACCGAGTTGTACAGGTTGTCCATGTAGAGCCTATACCCAAATCCGCCTAACCTGCCTAAGAGTTGTTTTATGGTGGCAGGTAGTGTCTGCTTCAGCTTACAGTATGGCAGCATGTTGTGGAGGTAGCCTGTTGCTGAATCACACAAAATGTACGACCTGATGCCGTACTTGACCGGCTTCTGTGGGGCATAGACCTTGAACTCCAGGCGTCCCCGCCACAACAGCATTCCCTCATCAATACTGATGTCCACGCTCAGCAGGTACATTTCCTGGAAATTGGCCAGCAAGGACTGCAGCACTGGGCGGACTCTCCAGAGTTTGTCCTCGTCTTCGGGCTTTTTTGGTTTAGGGCGGGGGATGGTGTTGTCCACGAAGTGCAGGTTGCTCAAAATGGCCTGGAACCTGTTCCTCGCCATGACTTTCCGGAAGACGGCGGCCTCGATGTACTCATCAGTGGACCAGTACATTTCGAGCTCAGGCTTTTGGTTGATTCCGGTGAGAATAAAGAGCCCCAGGAAGCGCTTGAGCTCGTTTAAATCCACCGGTTCCCACTTATTTGATCTGGCAAACTTCTTGTCACTGCGCGGCTGCTGTAAGGCATAGAGGTTGGTTTGAGTGCAGATTTCCTCCAACAACTCATCCGACACCAGCAGCTCAAAGAAGTCCACGGGCTTATCAGACTGCAGAGCAGCAGCGGCATTCTGAGGACCCGGAGTCCCAGCTGTGAAGGGGATGTCCCGAGGACACCAGCCTGTGGATAACCACACAGGAGGAGGACCCTTGTCCTTCTTGCCCTTGCCACCACCTGTGAATTATAGAAATAGATCATTACCATAAAATACTTTTTTCTTTGACACACACACACACACACACACACACACACACACACACACACACACACACACACACACACGATAATAATTCTTACCTCCACGACCAGCTCCACGAACCGCTCCACCAACTGCTCCCTCCTCCAGCACCTCCTGCAGAGCACCTCCTCACCACCACTAGCATGCAACCCTGTGATAACATAAAATATACTTTTTTTTAGATATTATGTCCATCTTTAGCAAAGCATTTATCATCCACAGACCACATGCATGTATACACTGAATAAATAAATATGAGAGAATACATTTACCATTACCCTGGTTTTAGCATTTTTTCATTCCTGTGCTATAATTGACAATTCACTCACCCCTACTACCGTCATCATCATCTGCATCCATGGCACCCACCAGTACCTCCTCCTCAGCGTCAGAATCTAGAATACAATTTCAAATACTCTGGTGAATATTATGCATTTAGCAAACATTATCCAGACAGAGCGACTGACAAAAGGCACATATGAGATCAAATAGACATGCCTGATCGACATCAAAGGCTTCAGTTCAGGTCAGAAAAACAACATAACAACATGAACAGATCTACAAGCTCAAACAGCTTATTGATCTGCTATTTTTATGTGTTATTTTACACAATAAAAAAAATCAATAGAGCCTAAACATTGTAATCATCTCATAAGATAGGCATATATATATATATATATATATATATATATATATATATATATCGCGTTTTGAGGCGTTGTGCGAGGCTCGCTCCGTTGTGGTCGCGAACCACAGGTTCAAACAGCTTATTGATCTGCTATTTTTATGTGTTATTTTACAAAAAAATCAATAGAGCCTAAACATTGTAATCATCTCATAAGATAGATGCATATATATATATATATATATATATATATATATATATATATATATATATATATATATATATATATATATCGCGTTTTGAAGCGTTGTGCGAGGCTCGCTCCGTTGTGGTCACGAACCACAGGTTGAGAACCGCAGACACACACTCTAGACGGGCCTGTCGTGCACTTATGTTGCCAGATTGTGGGAAAGTAATAAGCAACCAGGTCTATGAAAACGAGCCCATAAGAAGCGAATAGCCGAGTATAGGCCACATGAGCACTTCAAACATATGCTCACAACCACAATCACCATCATTTTCAAGCAGATTTACAGAAAAACAAGTCCAGTGTGGCTTAGCAGACCTAGCCCTGAAACAGATACAAGCGTCATGTGAACCATGGCTTAGCAAACTTGGCAACGACGATAGTTTACTTTTCTGCATTGAATCAACTAAACGCACGGTCAGATGAACTAGTAACGAATACAACTCGATCAAATCAACTTGTAACACATAAAACGATAACAAAAATTTATGCTTACCACTGGAAAAAGGACTGTGGCCCCGACTGAGCGCCGGTTCCCAAGCCGAGCCCTCAGAGGCTTCACTACTGCAGTCGCTGTGGCTGTCGGGTTCCTCCGCTCCTGACCCCAACTCGCTCCCCGTAACACTGCCGCCGGGCCGGGCCCGGGCAGGGCTCGCAGGAGGACTTGGGACGGAGATCCGTGGACGAAGGACACGGGTACTTCGGGTCCTACGGCCGGCGGGCAGGTCCTCGCGGTCCTGGGTGCCGACACTCGGCCCTGGCTGGAGGTCCACAGGAGGACAAACCACCGGAGCTTGCTCTCGGGAAGCTGCTGCAGCAGGCCCCACCAAGAACCTCTCCATGGACTGCTGACCAGGTCCGGCGGTGTTCTTGCGCTTGCGTGAGCACTTTTTCCCTACCATAGCTACTCTCTCACAGTACACTATATCTAAAATGAAAACTTTATCTCCTCTCTATTACCACCTATTTTTCTCCTCTTCTCTCCCTGTGACGCCGATCACCTCTCCTATATATCTTCTCCTATTTCTTCCACTCTATATTACCTCCACGCCCTCGCTATATATATATATATACATATAAAACTCAGCAGGATTTATATATATCACTCACACTTACTACACTCAAAATATCAACTCACACACACAAACTCACGTACAAACAATTCACTCTTTCACTCAATATAACTCTCCCACACAAACTCACGTACAATTCACTCGTTCACTCAATATTACTCACGTATCTCACACTCGGATCTCTCGTTCACTCAACTTACGTATCTCACACTCGGATCTCTCGTTCACTCACAACTCTCTCAACTACTGCTACTGCTACTAATACTACTACTATACTTCTACTACTACTACTACTACTACTACTACTACTACTACTATCACTACTACTATCACTACTACTATCAATCTATCTATCTATATCTCTATCTCTCTCTCAATGACGATCGGCTCTGACTAAACTTTTTGGAAAATGCACAGAACGAGGGGTGCGCGCAGCACCCCTTTTGTAGGTTTCCGATCTCAGGACACCTGTTATTTTTCCACCGTGGCTTTGATCTGAGCAGGTCACAGTAACCTGGATCCTTTATTATTTACAAAACAACAATATTGGCGGCGCGATCAGTCAGTTTATCAAAGGGGTAACATGCTGTGTGTTTGTGTTATGATCTGTCCTGTCTGCAGTGTGTGTGTGTGGGACAGGTTGCGTGCGTGCGGGTGCACATTACGAGTGCGAGCACTGACGTGCACACCCTTCCTTCCCCCATAGAGCCGTCTGCCGGCTGCTGCTACTCTCAGTGATTACAGGCAGTCAGGTGCGAGCTGCGCGTGCACATTACGAGCGCGGCATGTGATGTGCACACGCTTCCCCAACGAACCTGCCATGCTGCTTTGATTACTGCAGCGCAGATGAGGGAAAGAGAAAAAGTGATCGGCTCGGATTAACCTTTAGGTTTGATGGGACCCCTGATCACTGCTTTAGTGAGTTGTAAAACATGTTTTGTGTGATCACATGTTCAGATTTTTTTTTTTCAACTTCTACGTCATTTTCATGAAAGAGATTAACCCACAATGTGCCTGAGGGGTTAATCTAATGTAAACCATTAAAAAGACCTTGGACCGTAGGGCTACGGTCTCTGCGCTTAACAGTTGGATTTAATGGACCGTAGGACTACGGCCTTGGTGGTTAATGTGTTAAGGTCACATGACAACTCATATGTATAATTTTAAAGATACAGGGGGTGGTTCAACTTAAGGCAGGTACAGACTGCAGGACATTTGGTCCGATAATGCTGTCTGCGACCTTTTTTGGCGCTCGCCGACAAAACCTCCCGATCTGACGCTGTTACGGAGACGCCCCCTATACGGGCATCTCCTATATGAAACGGCCATGCTCTAGGGTCGTCCTTATATGGCGAACGTACGTATGATGTAATACGTAGGCTATATATGGCTGAGCTACGCCCGATAGATCCAGATCAGAGATATTTCAGTTCAGTAACTATAAGTATATAAGTATAACCTTATAACTAACTAATAAGTTTAACTAACGTCCAAGAGCGAGGGCCTTACACACCACTCACTCTGCCACATCTGATCCATCTTCGGCCATAGTCACTAGGGCACCCAGGAGAGGTACCGTTCTAATAGACGGCGCTCAGGGCAACCTGCTACCAGCAATCCACATATAAGAGCTATCGTAGTTCTCTGTTACATTTGGTCCTTCGAGCCGGATTGGAGCAGAACCCTCTAGCTCATTACCCTCCCCAGAAGATATTATGTCGCACCAGACATCCCAAACGGGAACCAACGGTCATGCTGACCACCTGAATCTTGAGGACGACATGCTAGCCATGATCCAGGACCGCCTAGATAGGCTAGAACGGAAGCTAGATACCGGTTACCATTCCGGTAACCAGAGATCAGATGCCCTAGAACGAAAGCTAGACGCCCTGATTCACGCTATCTCCCCCGTCATCCCCATCCTCCGCGAGATGAACTCTCAGGAGGCAGACCAGGCCACGACCTGGAATAACCTTGATGATTCCTATCAGGCACAGTACGCTTCAACCCCGAGGAAGAAGACGTATGGAACTTGCCCTCGGAACGAAGACAGCGACTACCAGAGGCAGGAACCGGAATACCACGGTCCGCCAAACCACGGTCCACCAAACTACACTCAACATCCAAACCCCGGATGCATAGACGGGATACTGCAACAACTAGCCACGACTAGCCAGCAACTGGTTAAGACCCAGGTGCAAGCCTCACTCCCCCAGAGAACTATGGATATCTTCCATGGTGACCCCCTGAGGTTCGCAGGCTGGCTAAGAGACTTCGCCAGGACTATTGCAGACGTAACCGATAACAACGACATGAAGCTAACCTATCTGCAACAGTTCACCTCCGGAAGAGCACACGATATCGTGGTAGCCTCTAGGAACAACACTGACACTGACATAGGGTATAGGACCGCTATGAGCGGCTTAAAAAAGGAATTCGGTTCTGCGAACGTGATGTCTAAAGCGGTAAAAGACGCGGCTAGGAAACAGCCCTACGTGAAGGAAGGAGATCACAAGGCTCTACGTGACTTCTCATCCTTCATAAACCAGTGCCGCAGTAACCTGAAGGCCGACGCAGCGTACCAAAGCATAGATATGTACGACACCCTAGGACTATTCGCCATAAGACTACCAGAGTCTGTACTCAGCGAATGGAGAAGGGAGGCGTTCCGTTACAAACAGAAACATGGCGCAGACGCGGAACTCGACCAGCTCGCAGACTTCGTAAGGGACACGGTCGAAATGAGGAGCACCTATAACTATATGCCTAGTGATGGAAGTACTAGGCAAGGAGGAAATTCAGTCGATAACCGGAATAAATACAACGGTAGCAGACCATACGAACCCAGGTACAAGCAATCCAGAGACCGCCCCAGCTATAAGCCGAGGGCGAGTCAAATACTGTATAACGCCCAAACAAACCCTAACACCAAAGGGTCCCAAATCGAGTCCCCGATAGGAGAATCCAAGGAAGGATGTCTCTTATGTAACCAAGACCACCCTATCAACTACTGCAGGAAACTCGAGTCCCTCCCGACAGAGGAGAAGAAGAAATGGCTATCGTATGCAGACAGATGCTTCAAGTGTACCCGCATCCACCAAGGGTCAGACTGTACACTGACAACCAAATGTCAACTATGTCAAGGACAACACTTCGATAACCTCCACGACCTCAACGCTCCCCCAGCAGCGGTAACCACCCCCGATGTAACTAATCATCAAGCTGAGGTAGTGTACTACATAGACTACCCACAAAGTAACCAAGTACTGGTTAAGCTCGCTGAAGTTATTCTGAGGAACGGGGATAAGACCCATAGGACATACGCAATCCTAGACGATGGGTCCGAACGTACCCTCCTACTGCACAGCGCAGCCCAGCAACTAGGCCTACGAGGAATAACCTCTAGTCGACCCCTCGGAACCGTCAGCAACGATCAAATCTTCCAGGGACATATTGTATCCTTCTCCGTAGCCTCGGTCATGAAACCCTACAAGGCATTCGATATAGAAAACGTCTTCACGTCAAAGGCATTCAGACTTAACAGTCGCACCTACCCAATCGAAACAATACAGAGGAAATATGAGTACCTGAGAGACCTACCACTATCAATGATAAGGGATGTAGAGCCCGAATTACTTATAGGATCGGACTACCACCAACTGCTAGTACCCGAGGGTAAGGAAATGCGAGAAAGCTGTAGAGGAGGACCGACAGCCGTACATACGAGGCTTGGCTGGGTCCTACAAGGGTCCCAATTCAGCCCCCTAAAGGAAAGCTGTCGTCAACCACCACAATGTCTAACCGTATCCCTAACTACACCCAACGAGAGCAGTACATATGATCCGGTAGAACTATATCGCCTCGCAACGAAGATATGGGAGTTAGAAGCCCTACCATTCCGAAGCGAGAAGCTCGCTATAAGATCAACAGAAGATGATGTTAGGAAATCCGTAGAACAATGCTTTTACGTAGACAACTGGCTACAAAGCTTCCCAACCATAGAACAGGCTAAGAAGACAATTATTCGACTACACGGTCTGCTTCTTGAGGGAGGATTCGAACTCCGACAATGGGCCAGTAATAAACCACAGACCATAAGACACTTCGAGGAGGAGTCTCTATCTAAGAGTAGTGAACTGTGGTTTAAAGAAGACATAGCAGATCCTCAAGAACTCACTCTCGGACTCGTATGGCATTGTAAGTCTGATACGTTGCGATATAAGCACCGCCCACGGGAGAGCGTGATTCCCACTATGAGGAACATCTACCGACAGCTTGCACGACAATACGACCCCCTCGGATACCTCATCCCATACACGACACGAGCAAAACTTATAGTACAGGGTCTGTGGGACAAACACAGAGACTGGGACGAATCGAATCTCCCAGACGAACTGATACGAGCCTGGAAATCTTGGGAAGAGGAACTTCCCAACCTGGAGCAGATAGTTCTACCAAGATGCTATCTAGGCTCAGGAGAATCTAGTAAGTACAGCATCCACGTGTTCTGCGATGCATCCGAGCGAGCGTACGGGTCAGTAGCATACCTGCACGCTGAGGACGTAAGAGGACAGATCTATACGACCTTCCTAGCTGCGAGATCGAAGGTAGCACCGAAGAAGAAACTATCGATACCAAGACTAGAGCTCTGCGGCGCTCTATCAGGAGCACGGTTGGCCGCTACCTTAAGAAGGGAGCTCACCATAACAGTAGGCAAGAAGGACGTATACTATTGGACGGACTCGACCACCGTACTGTACTGGCTAAAATCACCATCCATCCGATATAAGGTATTCGTGGGACTCAGGATCGCAGAGATACAAGCGATAACGGACCGCAACGCATGGTGCCACGTTAGCTCCGCTGATAATCCTGCGGACGACATAACCAAGGGAAGGAACCTACTACAGCTCGCTGGAGTGAATCGTTGGAGTCAGGGACCGCCCTTCCTAAAAGGATCGACATCTCAGTGGCCTAAACAACCCCTTATAGGCCTACCGCGAGAAGAGGACGAACTGCTGAAGACATTCCCCTTCTGCGGAAGAATTGAAGAACACCAACCCAGACTACCAGACCTGAGTAAGTTCACCACATATGAAGACCTGCTAGAGGCTACAGCGAAGCTAGAACACACGGCAACCGCAGATCAGCTAGGTCACGAGGCGGCCACGAGTCAGTCAGGACACGGGACGGCCAGGAACCAGCCAGAACACAGGGCGGCCATAGACGCTGATACATACCGGAGAGCAGAGCTAACACTCCTACAGCAAGTCCAACTAGACAGTTTCCCAGAGGAAATAGCAACCCTCATGGCGGGGAAGGATATAACGGCGTACAACGCAGGGAAAGGGAGACTAAATACCCTCTGCCCAGAGTACGACAAAGATAGTCAACTAATAAGAGTAGGCGGTCGTCTCCGCCGATGCGACGAACTAAGTCATGGTGAGAAACATCCAATCCTCCTGGATCCCTCACACATAATCACTAAGCTACTCATCCAGCGATACGATAAACAGATGATGCATTCTGGCCCGGAACGGGTCTTTGCAGAACTGCGC
This sequence comes from Gymnoscopelus braueri, assembly GCF_963280865.1. Lineage (NCBI taxonomy): Eukaryota > Metazoa > Chordata > Actinopteri > Myctophiformes > Myctophidae > Gymnoscopelus > Gymnoscopelus braueri. The sequence goes on along the minus strand of NW_027660988.1, from coordinate 22,414 downwards.
AGGAAGTACTGGATACTAAGAGGTAGGGAGGCAGTGAAGAAATATCAACGTGACTGCGAGGACTGCAGGAGGTGGAGAGGACAACCACAGATACCGCGGATGGCCGACCTCTCAGCCTCCAGTTTGAGAGTTTACAAACCCCCATTCTACTCCACGGGAGTCGACTGCTTCGGACCAATACTGGTCAAGATAGGTCGGAGGACGGAGAAGAGGTGGGGAATAATCTTCAAATGCCTTACCACACGCGCGATAGACCTCGAGCTCTTAGATAAGATGGACGCAGAGTCCTTCCTAATGGCCTACCGACGCTTCTGTAACACGAGAGGAACACCCTTCGAGATGTACTCAGATCGAGGTACCAACTTCATAGCAGGAGATAAGGAACTAAAAAGAGCCTTCCACGCCCTAAAGCCTGAAGTACAAGATCAATTAGGTAAGGAACAGGTTCAATTCCACTTCAACCCCGCAGGAGCGCCCCACATGGGAGGCTCCTGGGAAAGAGAAGTGAGGACAGTGAAGTCAGCCCTCAGGACCGTCATAAAAGACCAGATAGTAACGCACGAGGTGTTGGGGACGATCCTAGCCGAAGTGGAAGGTATGATCAACTCGAAGCCTCTAGGCTACGTATCTTCGGACATTGCAGATGCAGACCCGATCACACCATTCCTACTGATAGCGGGAAGGCGGGATCCCTCAATACCACAAGCGATCTACCCGAAATCTGAACTAATCACGAATCAGAGATGGAGGTACTCCCAGATCGTGGCCGACGAGTTCTGGAAGAGGTACGTACCAAACTACCTGTTAAACCAACAAACCCGGAACAAGTGGCAAGTGGAGAAGGAGAATATCAAGGTCGGAGATAGAGTCATGATCGTCGACCAGCAGCTCCCTAGAGCATCATGGCCCCTAGGGATCGTAAAGGATGTAATACGAGGGAGAGATAACCGGGTGAGAAGTGCCTCAGTACGAGTGAAGGAGAAGACCTACACACGACCAGTGGCTAAACTCATCCCGATGCCCCAGTTATCATCAGATATAGAGGAGGACTTTGATAAAATCAGGTCCAATAGGAGCAAATTTACACACTAAATTTGAGGACGGCGATGTTACGGAGACGCCCCCTATACGGGCATCTCCTATATGAAACGGCCATGCTCTAGGGTCGTCCTTATATGGCGAACGTACGTATGATGTAATACGTAGGCTATATATGGCTGAGCTACGCCCGATAGATCCAGATCAGAGATATTTCAGTTCAGTAACTATAAGTATATAAGTATAACCTTATAACTAACTAATAAGTTTAACTAACGTCCAAGAGCGAGGGCCTTACACACCACTCACTCTGCCACATCTGATCCATCTTCGGCCATAGTCACTAGGGCACCCAGGAGAGGTACCGTTCTAATAGACGGCGCTCAGGGCAACCTGCTACCAGCAATCCACATATAAGAGCTATCGTAGTTCTCTGTTACAGACGCAGATCGGCCTTTGATCGGCGAGATAATGCTCGCTGTGTGTGAAAAGCACAGCGACACGATCTGGCCACGATCATCCGCTCTGGGATGGCTTTGCGACCGTTTTCAAATATCTATCTTGTTAGTTATTCGGCCCTGTCGCAGACAGGAGATCGGACAGTATCATACAGTATGAAATGGTCTGCGAGGAGATCCACGCTACAGCCAATGAGAGCACATTACAGCCACCGTGGCCAGGGGAGCGTCGCTGGATCTGACCACAACAAACAGTCCCTACCGCAATATTATCGTCCAGTCCTGTATTAAGTTAACATTATAAAACAAAATGAGAGAGTGAGCGAGCCTGATGGGCTGTTTATTTTAGAGGAATTATACAGAGAGAGAGAGAGACAGAGACAGAGGGCGAGAGCGAGAGCGAGAGCGAGAGCGATCTCTGTGTGTGTGTGTGTGTGTGTGTGTGTGTGTGTGTGTGTGTGTGTGTGTGTGTGTGTGTGTGTGTGTGTGCAGCATGCGCACGCTGTGCCTGAACAGCGTTGCCAGATGTTGCGAGAGAAATAAGCAACCAGGTCTATGAAAACAAGCCCAAGAAAAGGCCACTTGAGCACTTTGAACCTATTTACAAATACATTGGATATTTTAAAATAGCCGATCTACAAGCTCACAACGCGTCGCAGCTATTTTCAAAGAAAAATCTTGAGAAAATTGTGGAATATTTTCCAAATCCACACAAATCTTGTATGGGGGTCTATGATGGCACAACATATTTACAGAAGGGGGGTCTGTGGACAAATACATATTATGTGTTGTTTAAACCACTGGTTTAAACAACATTAGGAAACGAGGCCAAATAAGCAACTACACAAATAAGCCCAAAAAACGCACCTCGCAACAACCAATATTTACAAGCAACTCTACAGAAAAACAAGCCCAAAGTCGCTTATAATAAGCGGACATGGCAACGCTGTTACTGAGTTTCATTGCGCACTTTCAAGCTTTCTTGACTTGTTTCAGAGAGAGAGAGAGCGAGATAGAGAGAGAGAGAGATATACACACAGAGAAATAGAGAATTAATTATTTAATTTCAACAATCAATAGCGTCCTGTCTCGGTCTCGCGCATATTGTGGGAGCTGTGCACGTTTTCATGTGACGTCGGTTAAAATGAATTGGAATAAAAACAAATGTATGTATCGGGTCTGGATAGCATCCTAGTGAACTATCCTACAGTGTGTGATCCCTAGTCGGTGATCAATCGTATAGTGTGAAAACCACAAGGATATGTGAGAGACGATTTCAAGAAATAAACTCCTGCAATGTGTAATGCTTAACGATCAGACGACTCCCCGACCACTTTAAAGTCCTACAGTCTGTACCTGCCCTTACCCAGAGGTTCATCTTACCCCGTTTTCCCCTACGAAGGTATAGCACGGCAAAAATAGCCGATCTACAAGTTCACAACGCATCGCCATCTTGATGCGTTGTGAGCTTGTAGATCAGTTATTTTGGCCACGTAACACGATCGTACGACGGAGCATATAGCCTACTGGAATCAGCTGTGTTGATGAGACGATGACTCAGAGTGCTGCGCTGCTACAGGGACTATTTTGTCTCAGTCAAATAAACTCTTCTCTTTACAGGGAAACGGATAAGCGAATTTTTTTTATTATGAATTGCCCCACAATATGAATACATTTGGATGTGTTTTGTTGGTAACTGTTGTATAATCGCAATATTACACTCGAGGGTGTGCTTTACCTTACATTATTGGCACTTCTGTGATGCTGGCGGAACTCGGCTTCGCCTCGTTCCTGACCGCATCACAGGCGTGCCAATAATGACGGTAAAGCACACCCTCTCGTGTAATATTGCTTAATTAAACCAATCTAATGCTAAACTGTGTAGTCCTCTCCTCTCCTCTCCTCTCCTCTCTCTCTCCCTCCCTGGTTTGGAATTATATATTTTCCCCCCATCAAACCCTCTCTCCTTGCTTGGCTCACTCAACTTTCGTTTCCACAGCTCATTCCAGCAGCATCATTCTATCTTTATAGCATTCTGTAGCGCATCGGCTGTTGTTCTTTCTTGTCTTTTTTTTTTCCTGCTTTGGCTCATTAATAATTTACAGAAAGAGACTGGGACAATTTTAGTGCAATTTGCAGCTGCGGAATTCTAGTTATTGTTTCACTGTCACACACACAGAGAGAGAGAGAGAGAGAGAGAGAGAGAGAGAGAGAGAGATTCTCTGTACTACTCTTTGTAGTCCAGCATGAAATTTTGATTCTGTTTCATACAGACTAGGCACATCATTAAATATGTGTTTGCATGTACATGTGCAGGTCTGTGTGTGTGTGTGTGTGTGTGTGTGTGTGTGTGTGTGTGTGCGCGCGCGAGTGTGTGTGCATGTTTGTTTGTGTGTGAGTGTGTGGAGACCTGTGTGTGTGTGTGTGTGTGTGTGTGTGTGTGTGTGTGTGTGTGTGTGTGTGTGTGTGCAGGCCTGTGTGTGTGTGTGTGTGTGTGTGTGTGTGTGTGTGTGTGTGCATGTGTGTGTGCATGTGTGTGTAAGGCGCTCTTTTCGTGCCACGTCAAACCTTGACGTGTCACATGAACGTGTGAATTTTTTTTATGCGTGCGTGCGTGCGTGCGTGTGTGCGTGCGTTCTGCGCAGACACTACACGAAAGCAAGCGTGGCGTGTTGCATCAGCGTGTGAACGCGTCGTGTAACGTGACTTTTTTATTTTTATGCGTGCGTGTGTGCGTGCGTTCAGCGCAGAAAGCAGGCGTGATTATATGTGGCTTGCTGCACCGCATCATGTGAACGCCTGATTATATGTGGCTTATTGCTGCATCGTGTTGCGTGATCGTGTAGCCTAAAAAATAAAAAATTATTATCACATGCATTTATCCAGTTAGTTAGTGGCATTGATACAATTTAGAAATTAATATTTGTTTCTAAATACCCCGCATTAAATTAACTAAATAATAATAATAAATAATATTGTTTCGCCATTGTAAGCTATATCTTTTTTTTCCTGGTCTATCAGCTGCAGCTCCGCCAGAGCAATATTGCTAAAGTTTGTTCGGTATCGTTTGTTCCCATTATCTGGCTCTCATAGGGTGGAGTTATGGCCTCATTCATTCCTACAAGACGACAGACTACCGCATTATCTTTTAATATTTGCATTGTAGCCTATACTGTCTGTCAATGGCATTGTGCGTTCTCACATACATTTTCATCTTGGGCCATCCAGCCAACAGCCTATCTAAGTTGGCATGCAGTGCGCATTTGGGTCTGCGTTATATGAGCCATTTTCATTCAAAAATGATCAGATGATTAATTTTAGATGAGTGCTGAATTAAACTGTTTCTGACAAGAGTGCTCACTCGTCCAAGGTTCCCAGTTGTCCTTAAAGGTATCATGACATTCATTTTCACTTTTTTTATTTTCAATGTTTTATTTGGGGTTTTATGACCTCAATTACACCCAAAAAACCTGAACTTAGAACATTCAGTGGATTTTCTGTGGTCTGGGGTTTTCTGAATAATTAGGCTGAAAAGTAATCTGAGCTTGGCCCTTCGACAGTGAGGTCACAGTCGATTAATCCCGCCCACTCTCCTCCTCGCCCCTCCCCTATCCTTTCCTTTGGGGGGGGCGGAGCAGAGGCGATGATTGACAGGCAAAATCCCTCACCAGCGACACCCGCAGGCAAAGATTTATTTTTTCATTGCAGTTGAAAAGGCTTTAGAAATGTGAGAGAAAAACACCTGCCATGGATCACTGGAATGGAATTTTCACTTAAAACTTTCTGTACACTTTTGAAGGACCAGGACAAAGACTTTGAATGTGGTGTAAAAGTGAATGTCATTAAACCTTTAATATCTATTTTACCCCGTCTCCTCCTTCATCATTCAGTGCTCGGATCGCTCCTCTTTTTCAAGTTATTCCCGTTGATCCTGGAAGCACCGACCTACCTTTTTACTCATTTTTATCTCCAATGAGCACCTATTGATCTCTTTCTCGAATCTCGATTAACATATGATAACCATTTGCGCACGAGACCACGCTTTTAAATAATTAATAATACATTAATAATGTATAACTAATTGCAGAGAGAGGTACAGTAAGCATAACGCAAAACCGATTGCACAACACAATGGGAGAGAACAACCAGTTTATAAGTTCCGCCCGCCCACTGCTGTTTTGCACAGATTAATAGCCAGATTAATTCATAACATATTAAAAGTAGTCTTAATAAATGTCCTCCTCTTCTCTGCTGTGGTCAACATGCTTCAATGCTGGAGACTGAGTGACAGCAGAGTTTGACCTACTTTTGAAAAGCGCACTCAGGGGCATGATGTTACTAATTAATTATTTGGGCGCGCCTCTATAAAATTCCAATAGCATACTCTGTATTGCATTTTATGCTATACAAAAATATTATACATGGGCTGCCTGGTATATAGGCTGCAAGTCCTCAAGCTGTCCAGAAGCTTTCAATAAGGCTGTCTGGTAATAGTAGCCAAGCCTATTTATGAACGAAATTAAGTTGCAGTCGCAGACATGTTTGAATTGGATCGGACTTGGTAGGCTAATCACCGGTCAGTTATGCCATATTTTGCACCCAAGTTTATATGAGGAACCTCTCCCTCCGCTACAGTATATTGCAGAGGGAGAGGTTCCAAATTGGGCTACACAAACCAAACGTGGCCTGCACTTGCACTCAGGGGTTGTGGAGATGAAAGCTCCCTTGTCCTGTACTTTTCATTATAGGCTATAATTGTTTATAATTGTGTCAACCTGAGGTGCTGGGGAGGCCGCTGTGCGCAATGATAGTTATATGCCCACAGCACTTCATGGTTTGCCCATGTGGTCCTTGTCTCTTTGACTGACCAATAAACCCCAAATGATGGACTTCTGATCAAAGTTTCACACGAGTTTTAAAGATGAATACAGTTATTAGCTTCTATATGGGGACAAAAAGCATCATAGAATAAATGCAAGCCTTTAATGGAGCCTGGATCTGCACACAAACTCATTCATGAGGTAGGCCTATGATGAGAGATGATCTTTATTAATATCGTATTAAAGTGTACTTTATATAGAACGTGTCATTACAGCATTCATTAGCCTAAGTTTACCATCTGAAATTAGTCTGGTAGGCCTAGTTGAAATGCAGGCTATGCGCTTGGAAATGCGTTTGGTTTTATTAAACAAACCCCACGTCACAACGTCTCTTCTTCTAATTATGAATCATAACTATAGGCCTAAGGTAAGGTGACGTCTGCAAGGTAAATGTATATGAAAACACTTAAGTGTCCCCCTTACGCAAGTAAATTAAATATACTTAAACTACCAAAAGTAAAAGTAACCTATACTCATACTCATCTACAAGCTCACAATGTGTCACAAGCTTGTAGATCTGCTATTTAATATTTCTATACATATTATCTATCTATCTATCTATCTATCTATCTATCTATCTATCTATCTATCTATCTATCTATCTATCTATCTATCTAGATAGATAGATAGAGTACGTGTGTGTGCTATTTTTATCGATCTATTTCACTATATTCGCTACAAAGGGTGTTCAAACTGCTGCCTAGGACAGCAGGCTGCGAAGGGGTCAGGTTTGCTCCTAAATTACTTCGTTCAGGAGGTCTTACGTGCTTGCTGTTTCCCGAAGCCTGTTAGGCAGACACGTAACACCGTGCACTTGAGAACCCGGCCTTTAAGTTGTATATTAATTCAACCCATTATAGAGCAGTGCGCAGTGCGTGCTCTGGAGACCTGACACCAGTCCATGCACATTCGAGATAGCCTGGCAAGATCTACAAATGTATAGATCTGTATTACTGTTATAGGACTTGTTTGGGTGAATGATTTCCTGCCAGAATTATTTCAGATTTTTGGCTGCCAGAGATTTTTCATTGAAAAAAAAAATTCTCAGGAGCCGAGATACAGATTTTTTAAGTTTTAAGTTAACAATGAAGTGGATAGGAGTTTAAATCTTTGATATATCATATCTCCTTGGTCTTTGGGTCTAAAAAAAAGAATATTTTTTTTTTTTTTTTTTTTTAAATAGAACGCAGATCTGCGTCTTTGGCAGCCAGGCGAGAAATTAAATAGAACGCAGATATGCGTCTTTGGCAGCCAATGTGTTAAGCATCTTAACATTGTAAAAATGTTATAAATATTCTTTCCAAATCGCTTGATTTTAATTGCTTTATGTCACTTGGAATTATTTGATAAATGAGGGCACAAGAGTGCACTTGCGCCATCCTTCCACAACCCAGTAGCCTAATGGCAATTTTCTAATTAGAAAATGCAGATTTGAATGCTTATCACCTGTTGGGGTGCTGGGTAAAGAGGATCATGAGAAGGTCCTTATATGAAATGTACTCGAGCAAAGAGTCATAATAATAATAATAGCGGAATAATAACTTTACTTTATTATTTTGTTGTTTACTTCGTTAAGATAAAGGCTTTTATAGCCTACTCTCTCTTTGCCCACCTTGGCCTTATAGACTTGTTTCTTTTATTAAATGGCTACATAGAAACGCAGAAAAAGTCAGAATTTGATCTATAATGCCAAACCTTGCTAAATATAATATTCAAATAATGACATCTGGACTTGGTGATCACTAAAGGTTTGAATATCACTGTTGACAGTATTATTGATAAGCCCGAACTAACAGACCACTATTTATTGTGTTTTAATATGACTGTCTCTGATCTAGGGAAAAACAATACAGAATATACTATAAAAAAACGTTTTTTTTTATCTCATCTGCAGCAAACGAGTTTCCTCGTCATCTGGCGTGTGTGCAGGTGCCCCCCCTACTTGATGCTCCCTCAGTGAATGATATGGTTCAACATCTTAATCTCAAATTAGAGTCAGCTCTCGACATAGTGGCTCCTATGAAAACTAAAAAGAAACTTAACTCTAGAGTAACACCTTGGATTGACGAGCACATGCGCTCACTCAAGAAAGAATGTCGTAAAGCTGAGCGAATTTGGAGAAAAAACAAACTCACTGTCCACCTAGAGATCTTTAAGAAGTCAACAGTGGCCTATAACAAAGCACTGCGCTTGGCAAGGCAGGCATATTTCTCACGCATTATCAATGACAACAAGCAAAATGCCAGAGTCTTATTCTCTACCATTGAACATCTCTTAAACCCCCCCCAGGCTTACAAGGAGTCGCTCCCTGCTTCTAAAGCTAAGTGTGATGAGTTCGCATCCTTTTTTGAAAACAAAATTTTTAGCATTCGAGCTGGTATTATGAATGCTGCTGCTAGCACTGCAAATGCGGCAAATGGTGCATGGTGCAAAAATGTAGATCCCTCCAGAGGAAGCCTAATATCATTCTGCGCAATTAATGAAGAGGAACTCCGTAAAACTATATCACAGATGACATCATCATCTTGCTCACTGGATGTAATACCCACCCCGTTTCTCAAAGAGGTTTTAGACAGTGTTATTGGAGATATCCTAAGAATTGTAAACAGCTCTCTACTTACTTGTGTCTTTCCAGACTCACTGAAAACGGCTGTAGTCAGGCCGCTACTCAAGAAACACAACCTTGATCCATTGGTGCTGGGTAATTATAGACCAATCTCAAATCTGCCATTTTTGGGCAAGGTCTTAGAAAAAACTATCTTTCATCAACTGGATGTGTTCCTACAGAACAATAAGGTTCATAACAAATTCCAATCTGGCTTCAGGAAAGGTCATAGTACAGAAACAGCACTTGTAAAAGTAATTAATGATCTTAGGGTGTCCGCTGACGACAAAAATGTATCTGTTCTCCTACTCCTTGACTTAACCGCTGCTTTTGATACGATTGATCACACAATTCTACTACAACGTTTGGAGTACTGGATTGGTTTGTCAGGCACAGCCCTGTCTTGGTTTCACTCTTACCTAACAGGCAGAAGCTATTTTGTCAGTCTAGCTAACTTTGACTCAGACAAACACAACATCTGTTCTGGTATTCCACAGGGCTCAATTCTGGGTCCCTTATTGTTTTCCCTGTATATACTACCGCTGGGAGAACTCATCGCCGATCACGGAGTGAACTTCCATTTCTATGCTGATGATACCCAGCTGTATCTTTCAGTAGCTCCAGACGACCCCTGCGCTCTAGACCCATTGTTGACCTGTCTGTCCAGTATAAAATGCTGGATGAGTGAGAACTTTCTTAAGCTAAATGAGGATAAAACAGAAGTTCTCATAATTGGCTCCAGTGAGCAGAGAGAATCAATAACAAGTAGACTTGGTAACCTGGCTGTAGAAAGTAACACCACAGTAAAGAACCTGGGGGTGATTATCGATTCTGAATTGAATTTCAATACACACATTAATCATGTCACCAAGATTGCTTTCTTTCATCTTAGAAATATTGCACGAATTAGAGATTATCTGTCGTTAGACGATGCAAAAACGCTGATCCACGCTTTTGTTTTCTCTCGGCTTGATTACTGCAACGCACTCTACTCTGGCCTGCCAAAGAAAACAACTGACATATTACAACTTGTTCAAAATGCGGCAGCCAGAATTTTAACTAAAACCAGGATGAGAGAACATATCACTCCAGTTCTAGCTTCACTACACTGGCTCCCGGTTGTTTTTAGGATTGATTTTAAAATTCTTTTAATAGTTTATAAAGCTCTAAATGGTCTGGCACCTTCCTACCTCTCCGACTGCCTAGAGAGATATGTTCCAAACCGGGCCCTCAGGTCTTCAAGTGCTGACCTGCTCGAGGTGCCTACAATGACATATAAAAAATACGGTGAAGCAGCATTCTGCTTTTACGGACCGACAGTGTGGAATAAACTCCCATTACACTTAAGACAGGCAGCCTCTGTCGATAGCTTTAAAGCACAGCTCAAGACCTATTACTTCACTCTTGCTTTTAGCTGATTCTTTGGTTGATTTTTAATTCCTCACTGTATTCCCTATTTTAATGTTGTTTTATGCCTTTGCTTTTGTTTTGTGTGAGTGGAAGAGAGAGTCACGGTAGTTAAAAGACAAGAGTCTGATAACTCCATCCGGAGGATTTAGTGAATTATCCTCTGGGGCACGTCGACACGTGGTGGACCCTCCAGGGCAGATCCTTTTGTCTATGTTTATTCTATATATCTTGTATAACCCCGATATCATTCTCAGGGGTGTACGGTGTGTGGTTTGGATGTGATAAGTTAGCAGATCCCCTGGGCTAGTCCACACGTGGTAAACATGGTGAAAATATATTACTAAGGTGTAATATTACTAAGTGAAAATATATTACTAAGGTGTAATATTGACAATTGTGTGAAGATATATTACTAAGGTACACAAGGTACACATGTAATATTGGCAATTGTGTGTGTTGTAGTTGTGTAGTGGCGAGGGCCACTGCATTTTACTGCATTTTACTGCTTTTATTTTATTTTATTTTATTTTTAGTCTGATAACTCCATCCGGAGGATTTAGTGAATTATCCTCTGGGGCACGTCGACACGTGGTGGACCCTCCAGGGCAGATCCTTTTGTCTATGTTTATTCTATATATCTTGTATAACCCCGATATCATTCTCAGGGGTGTACGGTGTGTGGTTTGGATGTGATAAGTTAGCAGATCCCCTGGGCTAGTCCACACGTGGTAAACATGGTGAAAATATATTACTAAGGTGTAATATTACTAAGTGAAAATATATTACTAAGGTGTAATATTGACAATTGTGTGAAGATATATTACTAAGGTACACAAGGTACACATGTAATATTGGCAATTGTGTGAAGTGTGGATATTTCTTTAGCTGTGTTGTAGAGGACAGTGGCCACTACATTTAAGTTATATCCATTTGTGTTGTAGTTGTGTAGTGGCGAGGGCCACTGCATTTTACTGCATTTTACTGCTTTTATTTTATTTTATTTTATTTTTGTTTGCTTTATTGTTAAATTGGTTCTAACTGTAATTGTATCCTTGCTCTGTAAAGCACTTTGAGCTGCATTTCATCTCATGAAAGGTGCTATACAAATAAAGTTTATTATTATTATTATTATTATCTTATTTGCGACCATGCATTAGGCTATGCAAGCATAATGAAGTTGACTTCTTTTTTGGACCGCATTTAAAATAAGATTTAGTTATTTAAATATTATATTAAGCATTTACTTTGCGACCATGCATTAGGCCAGGGGTCTTCAACCTTTTCAGGCCAGGGACCCCCAAACTGATGGGGTGATGGAGCAGGGACCCCCTACCTCGTAGGGTAGGGGGTAGGCCACCACATATATCGTATATTTATGTATAAAATTGTGTTTTATATGTATAAACATGAACAAATGGTTGCCTGGAGCCTGCTCCTACCCACAAGTTGTCCCAGTAGGTGTGCAAAAGACATTTTCTTTCTCTACAAAATATGTATAAACATGTTATAACCATGTTATTGTGCATTCAATACTAAGCTATTAAAATATGTCATGTTACGTTTAAAGACATATTTATATTTTTTGAAAAAAAAATTAAACTTTTTTTAAACTTTTTTTTTTTTTAATCAAACAACAATTTCGCGGACCCCCTGCAGTACCTCCGCGGACCCCCTAGGGGTCGCGGACCCCCTGTTGAAGACCTCTGCATTAGGCTATGCAAGCATAATGAAGTTGACTTACTTTTTTGTACCCATTTAAAATAAGATAAAAAAAGATTTTGTTATTTTAATATAATGTAGACCCCTTAACAGACGACGTCACACCTATAAGAACCTTTATTATGGTGGAGAAATTGATGCTATTCAAGGATTATTATTATTATAATAATATTATAATTATTCATTGCGCACTGGTCCAATACAATACAAACCAATGCGCTCTTGCCCATATCTAAACACACCCACAGCCTGGCACACAACATGCTATCTTCTAATTCTCCAGGAATGTCTGTGATTATAATTTTCATATTATCAGCAGATGTGAGAGTGTCAATTCCTTGTGTCAATTGTGATTTATATAAAGATGGAGTGCCATGATATTTTTCAACCCTAAAACCTGATCATAAGGTATTATTATTATGTAAGGATAAAAATAATTTAAAAAAAAAGTGTACAGTAAGTGTTAAAATGTTGTTTTTATGTAGACACACCCACCAGTTCATTAAGTATACCTGGTTTCACTTAGCACCACCCATCTAATCCAGTCCCTCCGCCTCCTCCTATAAGACCACCCACCTGTCCTAGTCCCTCCCCCTTATCACAAAAGGACTGCGCATGGTTCTGCCCATTTGTTTACAAAATGGCAGAGGGAGGACAAATTGGACAAATACAGCCATATATGTTTGAACCTGAATCTGGTTCAGATGAAGATGAGGAGGAAGAAGAAGAACTACTCCACAACCGCCAAAATGTGGATGTATCAGAATGGTAAGAAATGTTACAGAAAAGCAGTATTCATTATCTAAAATGTGACTAAGTGTCCATTAGCTTTAGTCAATTGTGGCAATGGATATAATACTAACAAGTAGGGGAGAACGGAGTAAGATGAACCTCTGGGTAAGTTGAACCACCCCCTGTATCTTTAAAACTATACACATGAGTTGTCATGTGACCTTAAAATCAGGACACACCCATCATTTCCACCTGGCTGTGAAGTTGAGAGACACATGGGCAAAGTGATAAGCATATTTCTACACAAAAAAAGTGTTTTTTGCTGGTCAAAGTTATTTTTTTACTTTTCTGGTATAATGATTTTAAAGGGTCTACACCATGAAAATCACTTTTTTCTTGGTTTTTTGTATTTTTTGGGGTCCCCAGTGTCTCTTGTACCCGAAAAAATAATAATAATTCAGTCATTCCTTCTCATTTCATGGATTTCCAGAATGGGCGTGTCTGAACAGGCGATCTCAGAATGGAAATGTTTATGATGTCATAAACATTAATGATGGCAAACCCAATTTTAAATGAAAAGTGCCCGAATCGCTCCGAAACTTTTTCTACCCCCCCTAAGTGGGGGTCTACGAACAAATACTTCGGGCTCGGATTTTGGCTCCGCCCCCCGGAAGTGGGTGAAACAGGCACCTCAAACACTTGGTGGAATTGTTCAAAAATGTTCAAAGTGTTTTTTTTTTCGATTTTGTATTTTTCTTAGATGCTTCTTTTTATGCAGAATTTTTCCATTTTTCTTTATTTTTTTAATATTTTTTTTTAATATTTTTTTTTATTAACAGACAGAATTGCTCAGTAGCCCCCCCTGCACAAGAGGACGTTTTGGTATTGCAGCTGAAAGTGCTGTATAAGCCAGAGACAATTGACTTGGGATGAGTATATCTGAGTGATGATTTAGGCTCAAACCTTTTGAAAAAGGTTTGAGGGACATACACCATATGATATTAAATATCAAATATTTTTTTTAAATTCATGGTGTAGCTCCTTTAAAGCAAATGTACCCAGGTTGAAACTTATATATCATGCATGTTGGTGATATTCCAATGTATAAAACCATGTGAATCATTTAGCTAAAGATTAGCCTGAAGCATTAAGCTAGCCAGGTTAGGTCAAAATGGTGGCCATGGGGCAAGATGTACCAAATACCTTGGGGTAAATTGAACCAATTATCCTAATATTAATCACCATTCATATTTTTTATTATGTCTTTGCTTCTCAAATTATGCTCTATGACCTTTCATTTGGATGAATACACTCATTCAAGAGAAGTTTAATATTGTATTAACAATTGCAAATATTAAAAGGTTCTGAATAACAAACATTATTTAATTGGTTTTATATTGTTTAAATACCATTAAGAAACTAAATAAGACTATTTGCAAAAGGGAAATGCGTTATTAAATTATTGTTGATACGTGAATACATTATTTTGTTCAAGTTTAAACTTGAAAATGCAAAATATCATATGGGTAAATTTACCCCTTGACTAGGATCAACTACCCCTTACCTGGGGCAAGTTGAACCACATGACCACTTTTTTTTGAGAACCCATATTTTTACAACCATTTGTCATAGATGCACACTCATTATTTCAATTGATAGAAGACATCTTGAAGTTTTAGTAGATGTTTAGATTTTACTTCCATCTCATTTTTCCTTGCCTAGAGGTCAACATAAGTAAAAAGTGGTTCATCTTACCCCGTTCTTCCCTACTATAGTCTGGTTGCCCCTGCCCAGGGCAACACAATAATGCCATTCCTTTGCCCAAGCAGGTGTTCATGTGGTCTCTGTCGTTGAAGTGAGTTCAATTCATGATTCTCATATGTTTCATGTTATTCGGTTTGTGATAAATGTAATGGTACAGATCACATGCCTTGAAAAAATAGAGATAGGTGTGTGTATAATGTGCAGTGCACCTACTTATTGTAGGAATCAAGGAAATGCAGTAACCTACATAGAATAGTATGCAATGTTTTTGTTATGCAATAGCAACGTTTTGGGTGGTGTTTAGTACTCTAATGTAGGCCTACCAATTCCTCCTTATAGTGCTATCATCATTGTCTATTAGGCCAAATTGTTGATGTTTAATTGTATAATAATTATGTGTTTCTGTTTTTTCTAGTAAGAAATACCTAACCGGAAAGCCTCATCAACCCTTTGCTCAAATACCAAATGCTCATGTGTGCAACGGATAAATAAAAGGCTTAAACAGAACCATCAGTTGTCATACATTCTTACAGATGTGCCACGGTGATGTTCAATATCCTGTGTTCCAAGTAGAACTTTATCTTACAATGGCTATGGTATCCATTACATCAGTGACATTATTTATAGCATCACTGCACACATTTTACTATCATTACAATGCATTTGTATTCCTTCAACCTGACATTCACATTTAAATGGGCTATGTATTCTTTCCATACATCCCCTTTCTAGAAAATGGAAATACAAGCTACAGTATATTACAGTAGGCATATGCATATAAAACGTCTAACTAGATGCTCTCATAATGTATTCAGAGCCATGTCCACCTTGATAATACACTTCTGTTTGCAGAGGCACAGATAATTCGTCTCTTTTTTATTATATTGACAAACAATCACTTATGCTATGTATCTAATCCGAATAGCTCTAGCGACCCTAACGTTGGCTGAGACTGTATGACTCGAGTTGGTCCCGCCCGCGTCGGTATGTTTTGCCGATTTAATGCCGATTTAATGTACATTTACCTTCTGAACATCGTATGAAAAATCTAAAGCTAGGCGCCGTGACCTACAATGTCTGTTGTTCCGACGGCGTGAAAGAACGCATCGATGGGCTCAAACAACCGTTTAAAACCTTAGTTTGTTGGCAGCCTGCGTTGAATTAACATGGAGGCTCGTCCCTGATCGAACTCTACGCCATGTTAAACAGCCATGCGCGTTCACGACCAGCACTGTCTCTGCACGTTGATTTCAGCACAGACCGGCACAAAACCCCGGTTTAAAAGGTTGTTTCAACCCATCCATTAATTTCTTCACAACGTTGTAACAACAGATGACTGTAGGTTACCGCGACTACCGTTACATTTTCCATACGATGTTCAGAAGCGATCTTATCGACGCTGAACTAAACGGTGGGGGAGGTCACAGACACAAGGCTATGTCAAACCGATTCATGCTCCTAAGTCATTGTATTGGGGCTGAGAGATGTTTTAACTTATCGGTAACGCTCCTGAGGTGCTGCTTTCTGTGTCTCCAGGATAAATCGTCGGAATAGAACCTGGCTTCAGTACTTTCCTGTTTGCAAATCCGATATTGACTTGCACTAAGTTGGTGAAGCAGTCATCAACAAAATGGGAACTACACACCCGAAGCCTGGTAGAGTGGATAATCCTGTCTTTATAAATGAAATTAAGTAATTGATCACGTTTGTCCCTGTCAATGGGCAAAGTGTGAAACGACTGTTTGATAGCTGTCACACAGCAGTTAGGCACAGAACAACCTGCCATGGTCACACACGTGTGTTTGAGGCAGCTCCGCCCACAAAAGGTTGTAGTATAAATGACAATGATAATGAGGGGAGGTGCGGTGGGTGGGTATGGGCATTGTTAGGTCAGTATGTCGCTGTTTTTGGATTGGCACGTTTGACTCTCAAGGTTTCAGCCTCCAGGAAGAAACTCCAAATAGTCAGAGAAGACATAAAACAGCATAAAACCACCACCGGGGGGCTTAATGAAGTTCTATCAACCTCATAGACACATGAAAAACAGAAACAGTGCAAAAACATGGCACCAGCTCTACAAGATTATAGTCTATTAAAAGAAGACAATTTGTGCCGCGCAATGCCATTCGCTCCAAATGACACACTTCAGCTTTATTCATGGATTACACAGGAAATAATGAACTGATTACAATAATATAAAATGATCTAAAATAAGTAACAGGTAGGTGATACATATGTCCATCAAATTTGTTATTGAAAGGCAATCCAAGGTTAGAGCTTGGAAACCAACCTTTGGGGAATGTCCACAGCTTGGAGCGCCTCAGTGCGGCCACAGAGATCATTTGTCATTAAAATTTTACTGTAATCCACAAAAGTGTGACTGTTATTCCTTGTGTCAATACATTGTTTTTATCACCGGTGTCAGTATTATTATTATTATTATTATTATTATTATTATTGTTATAGATAGGCTACTTTACAACGTATATGTTAGAGCAACTTAAGTGCTTGCAGAACATAATACTAAGCACACTTATTATTATTATTATTATTATTATTATTATTATTATCATTATTATCATTATTATTATTATTATTATTATTATTATTATTACCCTTATTATTATTATTTATTATTATTATTATTTGGTCCCTGAGTCGAGGAGACTATAGACAAATCCACAGTGCCTATATTTATTTTATTATAATGTCAATAAAAATACGTATTCTCTGAATATTAATATACTAATATTTCCTGAATGAATGAATTTGGTGAAGTGTCTGTAGGGTCGGGGTGACGTGTTGCTATAGTTGCTATTAATTACCCCAACCAACATCGAAGCACCTGCGTGCATTAATCCTTCATTAATGTCTGTCTGTCTGTCTGTCTGTCTGTGACAGACAGACAGACAGTGTGTCTATCTATCTGTCTGTCTGTCTGTCTGTCTGTCTAAAATAGCCGATCTACGTTGTGAGCTTGTAGATCGTCTATTTTTGGCTAAACTTCTCCTCAGAAAAGGGATGCTACTGGGTTCAAGTGGCATATCACACAAAGATTTGGCAGACCCCTGTAGTAACTCTGAGGACCCCCCTGTGTGTGTGTGTGTGTGTGTGTGTGTGTGTGTGTGTGTGTGTGTGTGTGTGTGTGTGTGTGTGTGTGTGTGTGTGTGTGTGTGTGTGTGTGTGTGTGTGTGTGTGTGTGTGTGTGTTTCAGAGATGCACCCACCTTCCAATCCTTCAAAACCGCCATCACCCACCTCTTCAATATCACTAAGCTAAAAGGTGTAAAAACATAAATAAATAGACTGCCTATTATTATTTCTTAATATTTCAAGAGGTTATTCAACTCTCTCCAACTGTCTTTTAACCGCACCTCATTATTATTATATACAAACTCCTGCTACGAAGCCTCTCCCAGGCCACGAGTACGTGCGCGCTGTTTCCCGAAGCTATCTGCGCAGCCTGTGTGGACCTGGGTTATATTATACCTCTATGGTGTGGACGCACGTAAGACCCTTCGTAAGGACCGCACGCAGTCCCTACGCAGCATGTCTTTGGGAAACCCGCCAGGTTACCCAGCAAGTGTGGGGACATGATGTCTATTCCATAATCACTAAGTATTTCAACAGCATTGAGAGGGTCATGTTGAGACAAATATTACAATATGTGCTCTCACAGCTCACTGACAAACGAGGTGGAAGACATTTCAAATAAAATAAAGTTAAAAAATATAACAGAAATGACATTTTAAAAATTAATTTAACATATTATAATATATAATACACCAAATATTGCATGGTCAAATGTCCATTCCCATTAGTCACGCATGACGCAAATGTGGTGCGGTTAAAAGATAGTTGGAGAGAGTTGAATAACCTCTTGAAATATTAAGAAATAATAATAGGCGGTCTATTTATTCATGTTTTTACACCTTTTAGCTTAGTGATATTGAAGAGGTGGGTTTTGATGGCGGTTTTGAAGGATTGGAAGGTGGGCGCATCTCTGAAAGTTTTGGGGAGTGCATTCCAAAGGAAAAGGAGGGACCACTGTTGCGTGCGTGTTGAATGACAGACTCATCACAGACTTAGAGACGCTCGTCTGCTCCTTTCCACTCCAGAGAAACATCAGTCCAGTTAGGACTGCATGGGCCAGTGAGAGTTTATGCAAAAACTGGTTGCGTTAGTGTCCAATTTACCACTGGGCTTCCACGCACGCGCGCGCACACACACACACACACACACACACACACACACACACACACACACACACACACACACACACACACACACACACACATATATAAATATGTGGGATTCGGTCTATATTAATTGAACAATTAAATAAATATTATAAAAAATATACATAGATATCTATATTATATGTATATATGGCATTTCAAAAGCTTATTCCATAATGAATCCAATTACAGATTTTTTTACATAGCTTAGAAGAGGGGGAAAAAAACGTCTCCTTCTGAGAGCCACACACACACACACATATGGTCACACACACACACGCACGCACGGTGCTGTGAAACATTAAACGTATGACGGTCACACACACACAAGCACGCACGGTGCTGTGAAACAACAAGTCTATTTTGATAACACTTTGCACACATCACTCGCTATAATCACCATGACGGTCTATTTGACAGTCATCTGTCATGCACACGCACGCACGCATGGTGCTGTGAATCAACAATATTCACGTGTGATTTTGTGCTGCCCTCATTGCCCGCCTTCTGTAGTCGCGTGACCCAAAAAATAATGCATGCGTTGATGCGTGCGTTCGCTAAAAGCGCATAAACTATGTGTAAGTCAATGGGAAAAAAATAACAAGTTCAGACGGTACAGTGCAGAGCAATAAAAAAATGTGACACGTCAAGGTTTGACGTGGCATGAAAAGAGCGCCATAGTGTGTGTGTGCGTGCATGCGTGTGCATGCGTGTAAGTGCATGTGTGAGTGTATGTTTGTAACTCCAACTGTCCATCAGGAAGTCTTCTCCTTCTCTCTATTACTGGGACTCTCTTGTGTTTTTTTTAAATGCATTTCAATGCTGTTTGTTCATATGTATGCCTCATAACTATCTACATCTCATTTCCTTTCTGTGCCTTCGTTCTACTGGGCAGTGTTGCTGAATAATTCACGCAGCAGCGAGGTCGTTCATACAGAAGACAACAAATGTTTGCAGTGTTTTTTCTTTTATTGACAATGTTACCGTGGGACTCCAAATCGCTACACAATCGAAACGGCACATTTGGCATTGTTTGCAAGTGGTTACACAGTGTCTAGATTCAAATACCACTGAAGTAGAAAAAGCGGCACTCCATAATGAAGGATACAAGACTGGCACAGAACTTTCTTATTTATTGGGAACTCTTGGCGCGTTTCGACCTCAGCCCTCCTCAGAGCAGATTTAAAAAGTCACACAGTTACACAGTGTCGTGAGTCACTCTTATGAGGTTTAACCCATTAAGACCGGGAAAGCATCGGTCATTTTAGATTTTAATCACTTTAACCATTATCTTATACTTTGCTATTCAAAAAATAGCAGATATACAAGCTCATAGCGTGGCACTCGCTTGTAGATCTGCTATTTTTTGAAAAATCGTGAACATTTGTGGATTCTACAAATGTCTTCTAAATCCTCACAGTTTTTTTAAACACAAATTTTCACTATAAAAAAAAAGAAAAGCAGATCTACAAGTTCATAGCGCTGCACTCGGTGCTGTGCTATGAGCTTGTATATCTGCTATTTTTGAATAGCCAAAGAAAATCTTAAAATGCCACACAGATGCGTTCCCGGTCTTAAAGGGTTAAAATGACCGGGGGCGAGGAGGAATGAGTCCGAGCGTATAGCTTCACCAAACCTGATTTGAACAGTAGTGGAAGATATTGCATAAACAGATGCAAAAATAGCAATACCACAATGTGTTTCATTTAGCCAAATATGCTACTTGAGAGTGTGGTTGTGTTAATTGTGTGTAGTGTTTTAAAATGTAGTGTTTCTAAAATGATTCACGTTTTCAGGTAATAGTGGTTAGAGTGTCTGCCCTGAGACTGGGAGGCCGGATCATACCAAAGACTGTGACATTGGGACCCAATACCTCCCTACTTGGCAGTCGGCATCAAGGACTGGTTTGGGGGTAAGTCCCGGCGACATACTAGAATCATGTGCAGGGGGTGAACTTGTACATCAGGCCGCCTCATCATGCTACAGAAACAGGAGATAGGTTCCTGCTTTGTGGGCCACTGGAACCGTTGGTTTCCAAGGCTAGTTACTGTTACTTACATAAGCAATCTCAAAACAAAACAAAACTCTAACACAGAGTTTTATTGTGTACATCCATCTGTGTGTGTGTGTGTGTGTGTGTGTGTGTGTGTGTGTGTGTGTGTGTGTGTGTGTGTGTGTGTGTGTGTGTGTGTGCGCGTGTGTGTGTGCGCGTGTGCGTGTGTGCGTGTGTGTGTGTGTGTGTGTGAGAGAGAGAATTGTGCCATAATGTACTTCTACCAATTCAAATCCGGGCCAGAAGAGGAAAGCTCTAAGTGCCACGCTAAACAACCCAGAGCCAAAAGCGATTTCATTTGGACCCATAGGGGGCGCTGTTTGTTGCAGAAACAGACATGATTATATTCATATTATATCATATATATATATATATATATATATATATATATATATTGATATTCCATACTATTGGCTTCATAAACCTGTGGAAGGGGCCTACTTAGAAAGTGAGAGGCCTCTACCCTCTAGCAGTGGTTCTAAACCTTTTTCAGGCCGTGACCCCCCGTGACCCCCAAACATAATCATGTTTGAACTGGGGACCCCCCACCCTGACAAGCACTTGGAATTGCAGGAGTTTAAATATTGTGAAAATAGCAGATCTGCAAGCTTGCGTTGCGAGGCGTTGTGAGCTTGTAGATCGGCTATTTTAAATATGTTTGCCTCTTTTTTATATTATTTGACAATTTGGCCAATGTTTGACCAGTTTTTATAGTATATAATGTTTTTTTTTTGTATTGCTTTTGATGCTTTTTTCTTTTCTTTTCTTTTTTTTGTGTTTTTTACTTTTACAATGTAGAAATACTCTGTAAGTAAAAGTCCGGAATTAAAAATGTACTTGACTAAAGGTACAAAAGTATTGGTATCAAAATGTACATAAATTACCCAAAGTTTGACATTTTCAGATTTTCAATCTTTTGAAAATAGCAGATCTACAAGCACACAATGTGTCACATCGTGATGCATTGTGAGCTTGTAAATCGGCTATTTTCAAATGGCCAAAATGTATATACGTAGGTCTGAAGTGGGCAATGTATGTTTTGTAATAATAATCAAAATCTACAAAGTGTCACTAAAGTTTTCAAATAACTGTAGTGGAGTAAAAGTATAATATTTGCCAAAGTACTGAAAATTGGAAATACTCCAGTAAAGTAAAAAATACCTCAACATTGTACTTAAGTACAGTACTTGAGTAAATGTACTTAGTTACTTTCCACCACTGACCATACGGTATGTTGTTGTACAAATGCTATTTACCCCAGAGCTTACTCACATCCTTTTGGCTGTAACCCACGACTGACACAGCCCTGGGTAGGCCACCCAGCCTGGTGAAGGCCTGCATTTGTGCTCCGAGGAGTGCCCTTAGTTAATTTATACAATGGGAAGCTCCAAACAATGTTGATAATACAATCTAAAGAGCTTGTGAGGTTTATTGTCCTATTTGTGGTTCTCTCAGACAATACACAGCAACATCATTATGTTTCCTTACTAGATTTGTATTTTGTTTGCAATCACAATC